>NC_063259.1:10636599-10936599 GCF_019578655.1 Ricinus communis | reverse complement strand
CCACGCTAGTCTATATGACTAGTTAGCATGTTCCTGATTAGGTTGAAAAGCCTTGCAGTACCGCAGTCGTTAAAGACATTTACGTGTGCGCCCGAAACTGTCGCTCAAAATGGTGACTCCATTGGGGATAAGAGAAGGTGATTCTAGTATGTGTTTATCTTTAATTTTATTGTCTAACGAGTGATTCTTGCATCACTGCACCATTATCACACGTTGTGCACTTTGGTCCCTATAGCCTCGATGGCATCAGTTAATGGTTCTTTGGTTCCACTCGAACCTTAGAATTGCGACACTAGCTAACCATCACTCACAAGTAATGAGTGAAATTTTTCATCAGATGGACCCTTGAGTGGGGAGACGAGTCAAGAAAGAACACTTTTTACTTGTGGGATTCTTTTATCCTTATCCAAGACTCAGCTCACGATAATGATAGTAGTAATCTCCCCTCGGAACCTTATTGCTTACTATTTAAGATGTTTCTCCTTATAAGTACTCAAAGCACACATATTGGAAAGCCTTAGCCTAAGAAGATGTGGAATCAGTCCATAGACCCAAAATATACAGACTCTTACAATTATATTGCGAAACATTACCTTGTTTATTTTATTTGCTTTAAGAGTTTATGACATGTGCATCGGGCTTACTGTTCCCTGTTGATAGAAAGCATAGACCCAAAATCCTAGGAATATAAGACTCATCGTGTGCGAAAGTAATAAGGTTGGAAGGATGACTTGTATATTAATATGTGTATACTGGCTTTTTCTCTTCTATCTTTTTGTATAGCACGTGCATCATGCATCTCATGGATCACATGCATCATACTAACCTTTTGTTCTTTTAACCATATAGACACTCCTTTAGGTTGTAGGAGGCAAGATAATAAAAGCCTAGATAGAATGCCTATCTCACCAAAGATTCAAACTGTGCTAGAGCTCCTTAAAAGACTAAAGCATCAAGCCTTTATCGAAGCTACATCTGAAATGGGCAACGAAAGAGCTAATGAATAGGATGTTGAGGTCCTCAAGAATGTCGTGATTGACGATCTGAGCGGTGTGATTTGAGAAGAGCTCCAACAACCTTTGGCTGGGATGGCTGCAAATTAAGTCCCACTTATTGCTCTGATTGCGCTAGCTAATCCCTCTACATTTGTTGATCCATTTGTGGTTGCCACTGAAATTTTTATCGCAATCGTCACGCCACTATCGCCTTCGCTAATGCCACGTCAATAACCTACTGTATGAGAGTCCCCCAATTTTTTTTGAGATTTTGATGAATATGTGTTGGACTAAGTCGAAAGGGAGATTGCCCTTGCCCCTAATGAAGCTGTAAGTGGCTTGAGCACCAGGCTTGGCAAGATGTAAGGCATGCTATAAATCAAAGGTTTAGACCCGACCTATGATTTCAACGAATTGGTATTGATAGGTGAAGACAAGATGCCTGCAAAGTTCAGATGCCTAAGATGAACAAGCTCAATGGAATTGGTGATTCGAAAGTTCATCTAAAGCAATATATGACTATTATGGAAACTACCCAATTAAGTAGGACCTAAATTGTTAAGCTGTTTGTATTGTCGGTAGAAGGACTTGTTGTAAATTGCTATCATGGTCTAGAAAAATCTATGAAAGCTGAATGGTATGATTTGTGTAATTCATTAAGTAATATGACTTTAATACTCAGTTGGAGGTGTCGATTAGAGACCTTGAGTCTACTAAGAAGAAGCCAAAATGAGTCCTTTTATGATTTCTTGACCAGGTGGAGGATAAGGTTGGATTAATAAAAAACAAACCATCTAAAAAGGATCAAGTTCTTATAGTGGTCTGAAATGTTCTTTCTGGTTGGGTCGAAAGGCTTCAGATGATGAATCCAAAGACTTTCGTGGACTTATATGATGATGGGCTTCAGGTTGAAGAAATCGAGAATGACAAAAGAAAGACTGTATGAATCGGCGGAAGACCGAGTTATCAGGCTAGAGGGAGCAGGACTTTAGATGTGAATGCTTTCCAGCAATTGAGGAAGTTCTCCAACTTCAGACAACCTCTCTCGAAGATTTTTGAAAGGTTAATGCAAAATGGCATGCTCTAACCAACCACTCTTAAAATCCCACCTAACCTTAATGCACTTGATTAGAAATCCAATATCTACTGTAAATTCCACCAAGCAGCCAACCACCACACATACAACTGCATTCGGTTGAAACATGAAATCCAAGACCTGATCGATGCCGAAAAATTAACTGATCCAAAGTAGTACAGTACCATAAGAAACCCCTTACCAAACTACAATAGTGCACCACCCCCAAACCAATTCTCCATGATCATCCCCTGACTTCAGTCAAGAGGAGGTCATGAATTCTTTCAAAAGCATATCCCAACTTGAGCTAGAGCCAGAGACAACCAAACAATCCACAAAGAACCTTCATTGAGCTAGGGGCATCACTATACGTGGTGTTTCAACACCTAAAATGGAGCGAGAAACTCAAGCCCCACTCACCAAAGAATAGTGCTACACCTCATAATGGCCAGTATTATAAGTATCACCAGGTTTTCGGGCATGTGATGGACCGGTGCAACCGTCTCAAGCAAGAGATTCAAGACTTGATTTACCATGGGGAATGGCAAGTTAAGAATGTGAAGACCTATTGGGACATCCCTCAAGCAAATTTGATTTTAAGGTCTGCGATTCGAGGCCTCTTTCGGCTGGCATTCAAATTGAGGATATTGTGCCAAGCGGTTAGGGATCAAACGATGATCAAGCTGGTTGTGAGCCTTGTCTTCTAGAAGTTTGGAAGGGGTGGTGAGAGGAAGTCAGTCATGGCTATTGAGATATAGTATAGTTCTGGTGATGAGTGTGAAGTCTAAGACACTAGGGCTAAGGATATCTAGGCAGATAGCGACTCTGACAAAGAAGTCGAGCAGGTGGGTAAGATTGAAGATATGGGGGTATTAAGAATTAAAGCATGTCGAGAAAGCACTTGAAGAGGATAATGGGTTACTAAAGCAGCTGAAGAAGGAAAAGAAGACAACTAACATTTAAGAGCTGCTGATGTATTCATCGAATCATAGAAAAGCTTTAATCCAGGTCTTGTCTAGTATAAGCATTAGCACAACAGCTACCCTTAAGAAAATGATCAAAATAATAATTAACAAGACTATCGAGATGATCACTTTCTCGGATAAATACTTACCACTTGAGGGATGAGACTACATTAAGGCTCTCTCTATATAGTAGCAAAAGTCAGGGGGAAAAGAATTCCATATGCGATACTAGATGATGGGTCAACTATCAATATGTGTCCTTCTTGCATACTCCCTAAGTTGGGGATGATTGCAAAAGATTTGAAACCATCAGATATGGGTATAAGTGCCCATGATGAAACAAAGAGAGATGTGGAAGGAACGTTCTTGGCACTGGTAAAGAGGGTCGATTTGAACCTTGGGTAGAGTTCACTGTCCTAGACATCCCATTAACTTTTGCATTATTATTAGGAAGGCCATGGTTCCATGCCCTAAGAGGAGTTCCTTCCATTATGCATCAGAAGGTAAAGTTCCTTTATAAAGGCGAAATAGTAACTATTAATGCCGAAGGTGGTAAGGTTGTCTCGGCCATTCAAGAAGCTGTTGAAGAGCTGGAAGCCCCTACTAGATTCTAAGTTGCTATTATCTATGAGAACTACATGGATCCTAAAGTAGCCAAAATGTTCAAGAAGATGGATTTCATCCTTGGAATGGGGCTAAGGAAAAACTCGACACGGTCAGAAGACTCGACACGGGCTGGGTTACCGTGAAGGTGAAAATGAAGGTAAACCAAAGAGTAAGACTCCAAAAGATGTATTCAACCAAGAGTATAAGCCCTACTCTGGGGAGCTTGAACCTATTACAATAGTTGGGACTGAGATACTTGGATTTGAGATATTCAAGAACCTAATTACTGACAAGATGGTCGAGTGGAGCATCAAAGAAGTTCGTGAAAAGGTCACTACTAAGGTTGAGGAGCTAAGCTGGAAGAGTTCATCACTCTGCCTGAGAAGCTGAGTCAATTAGAGCTAGTTGCCCTGATAGATGAGCATATTATCGATGTATTTTATGATGATGTAATAATATTAGATCTTGATAAGGGTGATGTTCTTTTCATTTTAAAGATCGATGATAGGAACTATAATTTTGCTTACTTGTGCGATGTTTTTCCTAATGGTAGTGTGCATTTTGATAATCATGACATGTGCATGTTTGACATTGATTCCATACATATTAGTTCATTTAATCTAGGCATAAAAGAAAATCCAAGTAACATTTTGATAACTTATGATATAACTCTTGAAGAGATGAGAGTTTTAGAAAAAACAATGGAGAAAAGAAAAGTATTTGCTTGGTCCTACGACGACATGCCAAGATTAGATAGAAAGATAACGGAGCACCACATTCCTACCTATCCGCATATTAAGCTAATTAAATAGAAGATGAGAAGATTAATATCGGAATGGGCGGAGAAGATTCTGGAAGAATTAGCTAAACAGGTAAAAGCCAATTTTCTTAATGTAGTTGACTATCTTGAATGGTAGGGGAATATCATCCTAGTCCCGGAGAAGGATGGTAAGATTAGAATGTGTGTGCATTATCAGGACTTGAATAAGGCATGCCCTAAGAATGATTTTTCCCTTCCTCATATAGATGTGATAGTCGACAGTGTCGCTTTAAGTGCGATTTACTCCTTCACAGATGGTTTCTCCGAGTACAAATAGATTATGATGGCGATAGTGGACAAGTTGATGACGTCGTTCATCACTAGATGGGGTACGTATTGCTATAAGGTTATGCCTTTTAGGCTAAAGAATGTGGGGGCAACTTATCAGAGAGCAGCCACTACCTTGTTTTATAACATGATGCACAAGGAGGTTGAGGTATATGTAGATGATATGATGGTAAGTCTGAAACAAGAAAAGGGCATTTCCAAGCTCTTGATAATTTCTTAGGACGAGTAGAAAGGTATAACATAAGATTCAATTCGAAGAAGCGCGTGTTCGAAGTAACATCGGGAAAGTTGTCGGGGCACATAGTAAGTCAACGAGGAATAGAAACTGATCTGGACAAGGTTAAGACTATTGAAGAGATGCTAGTGCCAAAGATAGAGAAAAAAAAGTCAGAGGATTTCTAGGATGTCTATAATACATCAGTAGGTTCATTTCCAAACTCATAATAGTTTGTGATCCTATATTCAAGCTTTTGAGGAAACACTAACCTGTTGTATGGGATGAACACTTTTAGAAAGCCTCTGTTAAAATTAAAGAGTATTTGATGAAGTTTCCAGTACTAAAGCTGCCAAACGATGGAAAACCGTTGATTCTATACTTAGCCTTGGTAGAGGAAGCCATGGGGGCAATGGTAGCACATATGGGCCTAATGACGTGGAGCATGCGGTCTATTATGTCAGTAAGAAATTACTGCCTTATGAGTCAAAGTATAACCTCGTAGAGAAGGTGTCTTTAACTATGATATAGGCTACAAGGAAATTGAGACACTACTAGAATGCAAGCTTCTTCTTTACTTTACTTTTTTAGAGCGTACTTGAAATAATAAAAGAAGTTTATGGATGAATTAATCGGAGTGACAAATGGTTACAAGGTCTCTTTTGATAGTCCTATTGGTAGATTGTCAACAGCTTTAACTCTTTTGATAGGGAAGACATTATCTGGCTCGACCATTACATTTGATGACTGACTACAAATGCCTACCAACATCTCGCGATAGATTTAGAAACAAAGAAAAGAAATCGAAAAAAGCTGGAAAGAGTCGTTAAATAATAAAATCATCCCCCTTATATGCGATAGAACCAAGTGGGTTGTGGTGATGTCAGAATTTGCACCTATTTATATCTATTTAGTGATCAGTTCGCTAGTTTCTTTGATCCTATTCGATGTTCCTTTTCCATTTGCTTCCAATAGTTCGACTTATCTATCTAGAAAAATTGTCGGCCTTCAATGAAGGATTCCCCAGGACATGATATGTAAAGCATATTTTCCTGTTAAGGACCAACGGTACAACTAACAGTGATGGGCAACCTTAGTCTATATGTTGCTCGTAAGCCGACAAGTACTAGTTTTGCAACAGTACTGGCGCAAAAGGATCAGTCCTTCACTTACTGATCGGTCGTCTTAAGCTCTTCCTTCTGCTAGCGAGAAAAAGCAAATGCTAAGGTAATTCTTTTAAGAAGGCCTTGGAGTTTTCATCGATCTAGTTTCAGCCTTCGTAGTAGTATATCTTGATTGAGTATTTCTTGGTGGCCTCCCTATTCCAACTCATGAGAGAAAGTCAATAGGCTTCTTTGTTAGGGGTAATGAAAAGTTTTGACTTTTGTGATAAACAGTGGAATTTGATACATGGATGTTTATTGAAGAGGCTTTCATCTATAGTCTCCCTAACTAGAAAGAAAGAGGGGATAAACAAGCTTTAAACAAGCAAGGCCGTCTTATAGGGTATAAGCAATTTTAAAAATAGACCTACTGAAGTAACTGTGTGAAGCTTCGTCTTTTATAGGAAAGCTGTCAAGATGGTTAGTACTTCTAACAGAGTTCGACATCACGTACATCATTAAGAATGTAGTTAACGGGAGGGCACTAGCACAATTTTTAGCTTAGAATGCAATTGAAGGAGACGACCCTTCGGATTTGGAGTTTTTTGATGAAAATTTGAGGGCATTCGAGATCCAAGAATGGAAAATGTACTTCAATAAAGCTGTAAATGCGAGAGGTGCCAGGTTAGGAGTAGTTCTGATCACGCCGAAAGGAGAAATGTAGCCGATGGCCAAAAGATTGGACTTTAAGGTGACCAATAATATAGCAGAGTATGAAACATGTTTATTGGATTAGAAGTGATGGGCTACTTATGTAACCTACACCTAAGGCAGTGAACCTATCAATGCGGTCTAGCACTAGTGAGTATCAAGGTCGTATCCTTAGAGATCGGGTAAACTTAAAGTCACTACTGTTTGTTATGTTATTTAGTCTGAAATAAGGTGTGAGAAATCTAAATTAATTAACTAATGCTTATGAATGCAAATAAAGGAACAACAACAACTGATAATCGAAAGACAACCGTAACAAAGAAGCAAACCCAAAGGGGACCTAAGTGATGGAATTCTAAGGTTGATTTTATAAACTGCCAATCTTGCTACCCGTGCCTAAATCCCGAATCGAACTCTGGCCCTCTCGAGCTCACTAAGTTCCTAAATCCGCACTAACCTAATGGAATCTCTTCCTATCAGATTATTACAGATTAGCATTAAGCGTGATTTAGAACTATTAAGTGTTGTTAATTCTTAATCCGGCGAGTGAATTAACCTTATCTCTAAGTGTTAACTACCAGTTCTTACTATTTAATTTCGATTTGTAAAAAGCATTTCTCAATGTCAAGAAACAACCCAAAAGACAATTAATTTAATGTCTCAAATTAATTGAATCAAATTTTATTACTAAACAGTAAGAAGATTACAAAAATGGTAGATAAAAATCCAAAAATTAAACACAATCCATCAACAAAGGTGAACCCCAATGGGTTCAGCAGTCCTAACTACTCATAATGAATGAAACAAATACAAAAGAAAATAAATAACAGAAAAGAAAATGGAACATATAACCGCTCTTCTATCGAATCGGAGTGGGAATGTCGCAATTGCCAATTCTGAAACCAGCCTCAAGTATGGATCTCGAATGTCTCGGTCAATCGTCTAGAAACTTCAATCTTTGCTTGAATCCTCCAAATCAATCCTTTGAACTGACGTTGGTCTCCCAAAATGTCAAGAACAGAGGTGCAAAAATGAGGGGTCGCGCGCGTAAAGAAGTCCAACAATCAGAAGCGGAACCCTCTCTCATTTTACGTGCACCTACTTATAAGCAGAAGTGCCCTAGCCCGTGAAATGGCCCGTGCCACGGCCCGTGCAATGGCCCGTGCTAATATGCATGGCCCGTGCAACGGGCTGTGCAAATGTGCATGGCCGTGTAATTGCCCGTGCGAAGGCCTCGAATTACGCACTTATCAAGGAATTGACTCCGATAAACATCTAATATGCGTAAATCATCCATATAGCTTGGTTTCTGCCCGGAAATCAATCAATTTCCCATCAATGAGTCCGAAATCCTGAAAAACTCATAAACATACCAAAGTACGATCAAACAGGAATAAATATGACTCAAATACACGAATAAATGACTAATAAACAATCAATAAATATGCATAGAATCATCTACATCAAACTACCCCACACTTAAGCATTTGCTTGTCCTCAAGCAATCAACTACTCATTCCTCAAACAGATACCAAATAACTCAATCAAATACTTTGCAGGAGATTAGCTCAAAACAAGTCTCAAAACTCTGTGACGAATTTCCTTAAAATCCCCAAATAACTAAATCCTTGAGACAGAGAACAAAGTTAATAAAGATGCTAAAATTAAAATGATAAACCATCCAAACTGAGAATTCGAGAACCATGCCTTATAAGATGTCACTCAAAACATAAGTGTATATAGGTGAAAGAATATCATCAAGCTCTCAATGCAAAAGTACAGAAAAAGGTGCTTACCATAAGCTTGCTTATAGATCCGATCTCCACCACTATGAAATAGTCAATAAACATGATCAAAGGGTCTTGAGCCAGGTTGTAATGGGGTTAAGGTAGGGTACAGAGAAATATGGAAAGTGAGCTGAAAGTTGCTGAAAAATTATGTAGGTAATGCAAGAATATAGCCAAGGATCAGATGCTGTACCAAAATTGAACACTAAGTTGCTCTAATAATAAGATGATGCTCGAAATTTATTATTATTATTATTATTTTTTAATCATGCAACAACAAATAACGCAGGATGAAGTAATACAATGCTCAATCAAAGTAGTAAAATGATATGTACCATTTGGATTAAAGGGAGCATCTACGAAAAATCTAGTAACTTAGTGAGTATATGCAAATTGATCCAAAATGAAATGCAGCATAAACATACATAATTTCTAGCAATAATGGTAGAATGAATAGAAGTGATAAAATGAGTGTGAGAGGTAAATTACAATGAAAGAAAAAGGCTAAGGCTCAAAATGGGTTCACTAAGGAAAAACAGGGTTAGGCTTTTGGCCAAATTGTATAATTCCTAAGTGCCCAAATCATCTCATGACTATCAAAAATTCATGTAATCTCAAAAGTCATCACAAAGAAAGTTCTAGAAACAAAAATTATGCACAATGCTCACTAATAAAAAACAGAAGGAGCATAAAAGCCTCACCATTTGAGTGGGATAAAATTGCATGAATTCTCAAATCAAAGTTTAAACAATCAAACAATCTAATAAGCATCAATATTAATAGTGTTCTATATCCGAGATAAAGTAAAATGAAAAAAATTAAGGAAAAATACCAGTTTTACCTGGCTTGATTGAAATTAAGAGATTCGTTCATTGCTTTCTTTCAACAAGATTCGATAAAAACTATACGAGTATCCATTCAAAAGAGAAAAAATTATCAACTACTTGATTAAAACAAAACTTAAGATAAGGACAGTAATAATGAACGGACTCAATCAATAAGGGAAACGAGAACAAGATAAAAATAGCAGAAACAAAATTGGTACCTGCATAAAACTAAGGTACCTACCCCACACTTGAGAAAAACACTGTCCTCAATGTGAACAAGGTAGGCACTCCAAAAAAAAAGGAATAAAATACGCACAATGAAGCTAATTATGGGAGTCCACAAAGAAACTGGAAAACTAAAAGAAAAATAAGACAACAGAAAGAGATAAAAACTAGAAAGTCTATTGGATACTGCCCTTGATGTGTGCTTTAACACTCCAAAATATGTTAGTCCTCAAAATTACGTACGAGCATCGAGTAGGCTAACTCCTGCAAAACTCAAGAATAAACACATCCCAAGCAACATCTAGTAAAAGGTTCAATAAAATAAAATCTCCTCAAAATAAAACACACTAAAAACAGACTGAAGTATCTAACTAAAAATAAATAACTATATAAATAAAAAGATGTCCAAAAATTCAAAAAGCATAAATAGATTCGGGAATGCCTCCCCAAGGCGCTTCTTTTTGTTCGAGTCGTCTAGCTGGACTCTGCAGCAGCATTCCTGCATCGCAGGCAAACTGAGAAGGTGGGCTCAAAGTAAGTTGGGCCTTGAGGCATATAAGCGCAATGAGAAGGTCCGATGTGTGCGGTAGATGACCAAGGAGGTGCTCTTTGTACCGATTTGGGATGTCCATTCATCCACTCCGAATTCCGGCTAAGTGACCTGTCAAAAACAAACTTGCAACTACCCTTCTCGGGTCTATTATAGCACAAAGTCTTAAATGGATACAAGTTGTTTTCTTCAGATGAATAACACATATTAACAGGGAAAGAAACATGTATAGCATCATTCATTTGTACATCCTGCGGTTGTGTAGGACCAATTTCATCAATACTACAAATGGCATGAACATGGTCGGTGGAAGAACTGTCAAATGGGGGTAAACTAAAAATAACACAGTCATCCCCTATATTAAGTTCTAACTTCCCCTCAAATACGTCTATTTTAGCTCTAGCTGTGGCAGGGAAATGTTTCCCCAAAATCAATGGTACACCATGCTCATTATCCATATCCATAACCACAAAGTCCACAGGAAATATGAACTTATCTACCTTGACTAGCACATTCTCCACAATTCCCCTAGGAAGCTTAACAGAACGGTCAGCTAATTGAATGCACATCTTAGTGGATTTTGCCTCCCCCAAACCTAGCTTATTGAACAAACTAGTAGGCATGACATTTATGCTAGCCCCCAAATCAGCTAATGCACTATTAATACATAAATTACCTAAAGTGCAAGGAATAGTGAAACTCCCTGGATCGTGACGTTTCTCTGGCAACTTACTCTGAAACACCGCTGAGCACTCCTCGTTAAGCTGAACATAGGCTACCTCCTCCAACTTTCTTCTTTTGCTAAGTATGTCCTTTAAGAACTTGGCATACTTCGGCATCTACTCCAATGCATCAATAAAAGGCAAGTTAATATGCAGTTGTCTAAAAATATCTAAGAACTTACTGAACTGCTCTTTCGCCTCTACTTATTTGACTCTAGCATGATAAGGAATCTTAGGTTAATATTCCCTCACTGGAATTGATTTCACCTTTTGTCCCTCAGGTTCCCTTACCTTATTGCTCGCCTCAACCTGCACATCAATAGTGGAGTCGTAAAAAATAGGCTTAGAAGGAGCTGAAACTAACTTACCTGAATGCAAAGTGATGGCATTCACGTGATCCCTCGGGTTAGACTCAATGGTGCTAGGGAGCCCTCCTTGCTGCCTCTCAGACAACATCTTAGAGATTTGACCAATCTGGGTCTCCAAGTTCTAAATCGAGGCCTGCTGGTTCCTAAGTGCACTATCAGTTTGCTGGAACCTCATCTCCGTAGACATCACAAACTTCATCATAAGCTCTTCTAAATTTGATTTCTTTTCTGGTAGAGGAGGAGCTTGTGCAGCCCACCGGTCGTCATGCTACCGATGAAGTCTCGAAACCAGATGGACCCTGAGCATTATTGTTCCTCCAACTGAAGTTGAAATGATTGCGCCACCCAGGGTTGTATGTATTCCTGTAAGGATCATTCTGCTGCCTTTAGGCATTCCCCATATAGTCAACCTGCTCAACATCAGAAGACACAACAGAAACAGATGGAAAAGTAGATGAAGATGAAGCAAACATACCTCCCACAGTACAGTTCGCACTGTAGTGCAAGCTAACACAAAACTCGCAGCCAATGGTCGCTGCATGAACCGGCATCTGGAGTTGGTTAATCTTCTTGGTCAGAAGCTCCACCTGAGCTTCCAAGGCTGCTGTAGAATCTATTTAGTTAACCACTCCTTGTCTTCCTGGTCGGCTCCTAGAGGATTGCCACTGATAATTGTTCATGGCCATTTCCTCTATCAAATTGTGAGCCTACTCGGGTGTCTTCATCGCTTACTTCCACCGCAAAGATCCACCATTCGCCGCCATAAGGTTCAACCCGCTGTAGAAGGTTTGAACCTGCATCCATACTGGCAATCCGTGATGTGGGCAGCATCTCAAAAGGTCTTTAAACCTCTCCCATGCATCGTACATGCTTTCATCATCAAACTGCATAAAAGAAGATTTGTCATTTCTAAGTTTAGCAGTTTTAGCGGGAGGAAAATACTTATATAAAATTTTTTCGGCCAACGCCTTCCAAGTAGTAATCGTTTGCTGTGGAAGGGATTGCAACCATCTCTTGGCTCTGTCCTTCAAGGAAAATGGAAACAATCTCAGCCGAATGGCGACGTCGGTTGTTCAATTTATCTTGAATGTGTCACAAATCTCCAAAAAATTAGAGATATGTGCATTGGGATCCTCGCTGGGCAATCCTCCAAACTGCACACTCTGCTGGATCATCTGGATAACGTTGGCTTTTATTTCAAAATTGTTGGCCGCTACAGCAGGTCTGACTATACTAGTTTTCTTCCCATCCAAAGATGGTCGACCAAACTCGTACATTGTCCTCTGATCGTCATCGGCCTGGGGTTGAGGTTCTCCATCGCGTCAACTCCTTGAACCTGAGCTGTAACTCCGTCCTCCTCCTCAACTACCTGCAAACATCGTCTCAATAATCTGAGAGAGCTCCGGGTCAGATACGGGTGCTATGGGATCAGGGTTAGAGCTCCTGATCATAAACTACCTGAAACGGAAAACCAAACAACCACCAATCAACAAAATTAAAAAAAATAAAAAATAAAGAATGAATGAATAAACAGATAATGACAAAATTAACACATAAACAATTCACTTTAGTTTGCCGTTACTGTTCCCCGGCAACGGCGCCAAAAACTTGATGGGCTACTTATGCAACCTACACCTAAGGCGGTGAACCTATCGATGCGGTCTAGCACTAGTGAGTATCAAGGTCGTATCCCTGGAGATCGGGTAAACCTAAATTTACTACTGTTCGTTAGTCTGAAATAAGGTGTGAGAAGTCTAAATTAATTAATTAATGCTTATGAATGCAAATAAAGGAACAACAATAACTGACAATCAAAAGACAACCGTGACAAAGAAGCAAACCCAAAGGGGACCTAAGTGATGGAATTCTAAGGTTGATTTTATAAACTGCCAATCTTGCTACCCGTGCCTAAATCCTGAATCGAACTCGGCTCCTCTCTCGTGCTCACTAAGTTTCTAAATCTGCACTAACCTAAATGAATCTCTTCCTATCATATTATTACAGATTAGCATTAAGCGTGATTTAGAACTATTAAGAGTTGTTAATTCTTAATCCGGCGAGTGAATTAACTTATCTCTAAGTGTTAACTACCAGTTCTTACTATTTAATTTTGAGTTGTAAAAAGCATTTCTCAATGTCAAGAAACAACCCAAAAGACAATTAATTTATTACTAAACAGTAAGAAGATTACAAAAATGGCAGATAAAAATCAAAGAATTAAACACAATCCATCAACAAAGGTGAATCCTAATGGGTTCGGCAGTCCTAGCTACTCATAATGAAAGAAACAAATACAAAAGAAAATAAATAATAGAAAAGAATCACCTGTCTTTTGTTTCCTTTCTCGTTTCAGGTCATTTTCAAAGGACACCATCAATAATCGAGGGAAATACGTGTGATTACGGACCAAAATCCATCAAATTGGGTGAGAACTAGCACCGAGGGTTGAGCAGTACCGGCCCTACCGTGCTGAATTACCAAGAGGCTATCTGCACTGTGCCATTTCAAAGACGACTTGTAGCCACCACGGCCTCCAAGACGGCCTATGGTGGCTCAAAGACCGGCTTGGGCATGGCCTCGAAGGAGTCAAGACAACAATGTCTCCACAGATTCAAAGATGTACCGACTCCGCCTGTGTTGACCATCACACTGGACTCCGGCCATGCTGAATCAACTATATAGGCAATTTTGAATTCTTTTGGAAGGGGAGACGAATTTTGGACTCAATTCCAAGACACACACTTAATCAATTGTTTCCTATACCTCAATTGTAGACCTTGACAACATCGAATTGAAGGAGGGATTTCACTTGTTCCAACATCGAATTGAAGATCAAGACAAACTTTGGGAGCATTCAAGAGGCAACTAGGGTTTGAGATTTCGAATATGCAAATTTAGGGTTTCTCATTCAGCTTGAAAGAGAAGGGTGTACATGCCTTTAATTTTCTTTTCCTTATTTTGTTCCCTAATTGCTTTAACCATGAACATGAGTAGCTAGATCTTTTGAACCTATTGGGGTTCACCTTTGTTGATGGATTATGCTTAATTGTTAGTTTTATAATTGTCATTCTTACAATCTTCTTGCTATTTAGTAATAAAAGTTTGATTCAGTTAATTTGAGACGTTGAATTAATTATTTATTGGGTTGTTTCTTGACATTGAGAAATGCTTGTTACAACTGGACATTGAATAGTAAGGACTGGTAGTTAACACTTAGAGATAAGGTTGATTTACTCGTCGGATTAAGAATTAATAACTCTTAATAGTTTTAAATCATACTTAATGCTAATCATAGTAATCCGATAGGAAGAGATTCCATTAGGTTAGCAAGGTGTTTAGAATTCGGTAAGCTCAAGAGAGGAACCGGGATTCAATTCGGGATTTAGGCACGGGTAAGCAAGATCGGCAATCCATAAAATCCATCTTTAGAATTCCATCACTTAGGCTCCCTTTTGGGTTTGTTTCTCTCTTTGCAATTGTCTTTTGATTGTTCGTTGTCCTTCATTTACTTAATTGCACTCATAACCATTACCGGTATGTTAGAACTTTCACACCCTATTTCGGATTAGATAACATAGCAAGCGAGTAACTCTAGGTTCACCCGATCTCCGTGGATACGACCTTGATACTCACTAGTGCTAGGCTGCACTCAGAGGTTCAACGCCTTAGGTATAGGTTGCATAAAGAGCCCATCAAGTTTTTGGCTGCTGTGAACACAGAATTAGTGAACTGTATGGAATTGTTTTATGTTAATTTAGTCATTATTTGTTTATTCATTTATTCTTTATTTATCTTTTATTTGTTTTAATTTTTTTATTATTTATTATTTATTATTATATTGTTTTTATTGATTGGTGGTTGTGTGCACTTTCAGTTTTAGGTAGTTTATGACCAGGAGCTCAAACTCGAATCTTATAGAGCCCCATCCTCGATCCAACGATCCCTCGGACTCTTAAGGAAGAGGTTGCAATTAGAAGAGGAGGAGATTGAGGTTGAGATACCTGTGGATAGACTAGACACGATGGAAAACCATGACCCCCAGGCCAATGACGATCAGAGGACGATGTAACTCGACCATCTTTAGATAGGACGAAAACGAGTATAGTCGATCAGACAGAACAATGTTATCCAGATGATCCAAAGAAAGCTGCACTTCAAACTATATAATGGATCCAGATGATTTGATGATATCTGAATGAATAATCATGATTTGATAATAAATGGAATATAAGGTTTTGAATATGTTAATATGTTTGCTTTTGGATTTAGATATGTTTAGTCAAATATTAGGGTTTACATGATTTTGTTATGGTTTCTATTTAATTTAATATTCTATTTTACTTCATTTTTCTTGTGTTGTAATCATTTTTAAACTTTTAAATGTGGAATTGGCTTTGGGTCGATGAAAATCGAGTGGAAAGCTGTAAAACTGCCAACCAAAGCCCTATAATCGATCGGCTGTATGCCTTAAGCCGATCGATTGTTCTCTCATGATGCAATCCTAAAGCCCAAGGAGCTAAGTAGCCAACCAAGTCAAGAAGATCAAGTTCCAAGCCTAAGTGACATGTTATTCATTAAGAAAGGTCCAATTAGTAGAGCTAGAGCCAAGAGAATGAGGGAGGCCTTACATGGTCTTATTCAAGCTATTCGGGCCAAGCCTCCTAATCCACATGAAGAATTAGAGTTAATCAAGCCTAATGTTATTGTTAATTTAATTCAACATGTTGGGCCATGAATTAAATTAGTTAGGTTGAATTCTACACAAGGAAGCAAGAGGGGCTGAATTCTCAAAGAGGAAAATAAGGAAGAGAACTAATAGGGGAAACAAGGAGGCGCCTCATGTGCAAGCTTGGTTTAGGCACCAAACCTAGAAGAGGAAACAAGTGCAGCCGCCCTTTTGGCTAATTAGGAATATTAGTTGATTGATTTACTCATTTCTTCCTATATCAAAGGATGCCTAGATCAATTCTATTTCTTATTTTGTTATTCAGGAAACTTCTGATTTAGTACTTGACTTTTACTTTCCTATTTTAATTACTTCCTATGTGAATTAGGGTTGAATCTTTTGCTATCTAAATACACTTTCTTCAAGGTTAATGAATATTTTTGATTTTGGCTCCATTGTGAGAATTCAATTCTTGGTTCTTCTAAGAACTTATGAACTTATCAAGACTTATCTTGTGGCGTTCCTTGTAACTTATCACTCACCTTGTTTCTAATCTTGAGTGTGACATCCAAAACCTTTTGTTGTCCCTTGATGCACTAAGAAGGGGGAGTTGAATTGGTATGGTGAAGGTTAATAGGAAATTGAAAATTTATGCAAAGAAGAGAAGGGAAGAGGAAAAGAATAAACACAAAGATTTATAGTGGTTTGAGTATTAATCAACCCTACATCCACTTCTCAACCTACAATTGGGTTCCTTACTGTCAATAATCCTTTTGCGGTTGTAAGATCAAACCCAAGTATTTCCAAGCTCACACTCAAACTTTTCCCTAGGAGTTTTCCCAAGCTTACCCCAAACTTAGTGTTTAGGCTCACACTAGACCTTCCAAGAGTTTTTCTTCCTAGGCTAACTCTCAAACCCTTACCCAAGTGTTTAAGGCTAACACTCAAACGTTTACAAGTGTTTTATGGCTCACATTTAAACTTACACAAAAAGAATTTAATGTAGAAATATGAGAAATCACTTTACAATAGTTTGGGCACTTAGAAAACTGAACAACCATTGTCTAAGTCTTTAAGAGAGGTATTCATACATATACCAACCTCTTAGAGATGTTACAAATAGCCAACACTTCATTAAATGCAGAGTAAAGATGATGTGGTAAAAGTAACTTTTTGCCAGAGCAGTGCCCTCGCGCTTTGAAAGCACCCCCGCGCTTTCTGAATATAGGCGTTAGAGCTCTAATGGGTCTTGACATGTGGCTTTGCTTTATTGGCTAATGACATAATGGTCACTGACTTAACATTTAATATGAATGCTATCCCAAATGGAGAAGCGCCTGCCAGTTTAAAGTCGCCAGAGCACACCGATTCGAGCTCGCGTGCATTCTCACCATATGCTATCTTTCTCTTCAATGGGAGGCGCCCTCGCACTCCAAAATCACCCTCGCACTTCATAGGGAGAAGACTCTTTGACTGCCAGGTATCAGTGTTTGACTGCGAGACTTCCAGGTGACTGATGGGCTATTAATGCAACCTACACATAAGGCAGTGAACCTATCGATGCGGTCTAGCATTAGTGAGTATCAAGGTCGTATCCCTGGAGATCGGGTAAACCTAAAGTTACTACTGTTTGCTATGTTATCTTGTCTGAAATAAGGTGTGAGAAGTCTAAATTAATTAACTAATGATTATGAATGCAAATAAAGGAACAAACAGTAACTGACAATTGAAAGACAACCTTAACAAAAGAACCAAACCCGAAGGGGAACTAAGTGATGGAATTCTAAGGTTGATTTTATAAATTACCAATCTTGCTACCCGTGCCTAAATCCTTAATCGAACTCGGCTCCTCTCTCGAGCTCACTAAGTTCCTAAACCTGCACTAACCTAATGGAATCTCTTCCTATAAGATTATTACAGATTAGCATTAAGCGTGATTTAGATCTATTAAGAGTTGTTAATTCTTAATCCGGTGAGTGAATTAACCTTATCTCTAAGTGTTAACTACCAATTCTGACTATTCAATTTCCAGTTGTAACAAGCATTTCTCAATGTCAAGAAACAACCCAAAAGACAATTAATCCAACGTCTTAAATTAACTGAATCAAACTTTATTACTAAACAGCAAGAAGATTACAAGAATGGCAAATAAAAATCTAATAATTAAGCACAATCCATCAACAAAGGTGAACCCCAATAGGTTCGGCAGCCCTAGCTACTCATAACTGATTTGTTTCGATGCTTTCTAGGAGCTATACTGGTGTTTGGTCCAACTAGGAACTAAAATGTTATTTTTGATGGGTCAGGGACCAAACTTGTAATTTTCCTAAAAATTCCCCTTCGGGCTGCTAATTGGGCTTTTATATGTTATCTACAGATTTCTAGTAACTCTTTGGACTAAAACATGATTTTTAAAGGTCGGGGACCTAATGACATTTTTAACCCTCCTTCTAAGACATATATATATAGCCTTATATCCACACTTCTTCTACTTTATCCATTTTCCTTTACTTCTCTCTCAAAACCCTTCTTTACTCTTTTTTCGATTTCTCACCCAATTCTTAACCATGTATTGTGAAATTAGTCCCAAAATGGCAAACTCATCTTCCAGATTTGCTAGGTGCACCCCGATTACACCAAATTGGGAGTCTTCTACTCTAATTTCTCGCGAAAATGATCTTGGGCTTGCAAAAGGATAGGAGATTCCTCTTTTCGCAAAATTGAATATCCACCGCGCATTTCTAGCCATCATAAAGGTAATTTCTTAGCTCAAACTTTATTTTCTGCAACTTAGAGACTTGATATATGCTTCATTTGTTCGAAATGTGTGGAAAATTGCATAAAATCAATAAAAAAAATCGGTTCCCTAACCTGTAGAGCTTATCGGCTCTATGTAGTATCGATTGGCTCTATGCAAAGCTAATCAGCTCTACATAGTGAAAATCGGCCATGCATTGGCCGAATGAAGGTTTTCTGGTCTTTTCGTAAAAAATAACAATGGATAGACATATATTTACCTTTTCAGGGTCTCGTGTATGCACATGATGTTTAAAAACCTGCTTATTAACCTTCTAGGGGGATGTTGCATCGATCTGGTTCACTAGCAATTTCTATGGCACTTGTGAGTGGTTCGAGGAACTTTGTAGCTCAGTTCAGGCCCGGATTGGAGATATTGGCTTCCACTAGTTCATGGCTCCACTCCCGTCAGTCAGTAGGAGGGTCGATCACACTTTTATTTACCCCCCTGATCGAGAGGTGGTTGGACATGACTCATACCTTCCACACTTCGGTTTATGAGCTGACTCTCACTCCCATTTCTTTCTCTACTATTATCGGCATCGATTTCTCTAGCACACTTGTGCCATTCGATGATGCGATCCATAATTAGCGTTCCGACGTCCAAGAGTGCTTTATTACTGACCTACTCAGGTTCTTGCCGACTTTCAAGAACTCATGATGCATTCCTTATTAGGGCATCCCCCTCCACTACCGGGGCTTTGTTCCTTAGAACACTCAGGAGGTTGACCAAATGGCCCGAGCCGTTTTGATGTACCTGTTCAATATAGCATTGTTTAGTGACTCAAGGATCTCACTGAACTTCCATTATTTAGCACTACTGTCGGATTTGGACTAGGTCTCTTCTTACAATTAGGGGATCTGGCTTTCATGTTTGTACCATCGGATGGGCGTTCTTGTAGAGCGTGAGAGGATCGGCGAGTTTTGGCCTGCGATCCACGTAAGTTGGGCACTGACTTCTTTTTCCTTAGTCTTTTATATATACAATGAATGCTAACTCTTTGCTCTACAGGTCTGGGCCATAGAGATTGGCCTTTTGGTTGGCTCACAGCCCATGTGCACCTTACAGGCCTTTCCTCGCTTAAGTCGCTAGGGCTCGAGCAGGAACTTTACTCTAGAGTGGTCTCAGGTTCACGTGCACCGCATGTGGATCAACAACTTTGACTTGGGATATGGTAAAAAGAATTTATTAGTTATTTCATGGTTTATTTGTATCTTTACTTACTTTTTCTGGTTTGTAGATTCAAGTTAATTGGCTAGGAGAGTGCAACTAATGAGAGACCTACATGCTGTCTGCAGCTGCCCTCGAGTAGAGGAGGATCCTACTAATCGAACCTTCCTGTCGGGACTAATACTTAAGAGAGAGGATCTATGGCTGGGAGTGAGGCCCCAGCAGGCATCGAGTCCCATTATCCCCCCTTTTTCCATGTTCGGGACAATAGATCTTGTTGGGGAGGAATTAGCAGCGTGCTTGACGGGGTATGACGAGCTCGAAGACCTCATTATTCGATCTTGGCGAATGGATTATACCTCATTCATCCTTCAATTGTTGGGGGGTTTTGCCTCTTAGCGATGATGCCATAGCTCAAGTAGTTTCTCAGATTCACTTAGAATTCCCATTTTTATTATGTGCTGCTTTCTTAATCATTTATTTAGAGCTCATCGACCAGGCACCTACTGCTCGTGAGCCGACTGAGGGATGATCCTCCGGACGCTCTAAGCCTTCCTATATTACAAGCTCTTTTGCCGGTGTACCTTCTAAGCACCTCTTACAGCTATGTCTAATGTGGTTCCAGGGATTGTCTCATTCTCTCCTGATCTGATGGTTTCATACTGGAGCCCATACGGTGTGATGGATCACCGACTTGCCATGGAGTAGTGCCTCCCTCCGAAGTTCACTCCGAGTACTTGCACTCATATAAGCTACTATTCTCTTTTATATTTTCACCTTTTGGTTTTCCTGAAAGGTTAGTGACATATTTATGCAAATATAGGTTCAGAGGGATCAGTTCGAGCACATACATCGACTGGTCGATGCTGCAAGGAAGCAGTTCTTTGTCCTTACTAAGGACTAGCGGGTAAGAAAATGACTTATGCAATATGTATGTATGCATGTATACAATGCGCTAACTAATCTCCTTTCAGATTTTCCATAGAGGGACCATGAGGGCTTGCAAGGGCAACTAGACGACCAGTAGCACCAGATTGACCCTTAACAATGTCGGATCGACACACTGAGCCTTCAGCTATCAGCCTTGTAGACCCAAGAAATGGATATTGACTCGAATGACGAGATGGGGGCTCGGAAGAGAACTCTGGCTTCTGATTCTCCCTTTGTACTTTGATGTGCGTGGAATACACACATCTAAATGGGGTTTTTAAGGCTGATTTTATGTACATTTGGATGTGAATTGGTCCCAATACTCGCCCTATGTGTTTGTTTGTGTGCTTTAGGTCCAGAAGAAGTCAAAGAGTGATAAAGGGAAGAATTGGAGCAGAATTGGACGTCAAAGTTGCCAAAACAAGTCGAGTTTGCACATCCCTAATCTGAATATGGCCGTGTTGGTTTTAACACTGGTTGTGTTCCCAACACGGGAACCAAAACGGGACTTGTTGGGTGCATTCGACATTAAAGAAAAAGAAGCGTTAAGGAGCACGACCACAGAGAGTAACACGAGCATTAGCACGGGGCCGTATTCCAAACACGCCCATCAACACTAGCCCGTGTTCCCAACACAGGCATCAACACGGCCATGTTCGCGGTTGTAGGACGAATTAATTAAAAGAAAGAAAAGAGGAAAAGAAAAAGGAGATGGGGAGAACGTCCCAAACCCTAATTTTTCTCTCTCTAAGGGTTTTCTGAACTGGAACCAAGGAAAAATAAGACTTGGACCAAGGTTTAAATCAGATTTCCTTAAGATTGAAGATTGGGCAAGGTTCGTTGATTGGTTTCATTTTGAGTAAGAGGAACAAGAATCGATTCAATTCGAGCAAGAGGAATTGGGGCTGTTTACTCTCATCCAAGGGTGTAATCGGGTTTCTCTACCTTTACTCATTGTTTTAATTGAATTCTTGTGGGTTTTGATAATGAACATGTTTAACTAGATTGATTAAATCCATTGGGATTTCTTTAATATGTTGGCTTAATATTATATTGTTGGATTGTTTGAGTTAGTTTTGTATTCTTCTTGCTTTCAGTATTAATAAGATAATGCATTATTGATGAGATGTTGTGAATTGTGGTGTTTAGATTGCTTTATGTGATTGAGAAGTCCATTTGGCAATTGGAATTTTGAATAGCAAGAACTGGTTAATAATCACTTAGAGATAAGGATAATTAACTAGCCAGATTAAGAATTAAGAAAGCTTAATAGAGGCGGATTAAAGCTTAATGCTAATTTAAGAATCAATCGTTAGGAAGAGATTCCAACTTTAGGTTATTAGGTTTAGGAATTCGGTTATCTCGAGAGAGAAACTGAATTCAATTAAGAATTTGTCCACGGGTAGCATAATTGGAATCATCAATCCTTTATCTTTTGTTTGATTGCCAACTAGTTTAGGTTCGCTTTGGGTTTGCTTTCTTGTCTTGGTTATTTCAATTATCCATTTATTCTCATAGAACTTGGCTTGTAGCTATTAGTTAGTTTAGAAATTATTCATCATTCATTTTAGATTAATATAACAAAGAACAAAGAATAGCGTGAACATCACTTTCTAAGAATCGACCTTGATACTCGCCATTAGTGCTAGACTGCATTGATAGGTACTGCCTTGGAATTATAGGCCGTAGATAGCAATCATCAAGTTTTGGCATTAGATTCTTGGGAATGTTTGAAAACTAGAGTGAAATTTGCTATTTGTTAATTTAGCCATTTTTTTTATTTTTATTTATTGCTGATTTATTTGTACATATTTATTTAGTTAAGTTTATGATTTAGGTAGTGTATGATAAGGGGATTCAATGCTAAACTCTTTGTATGACACGTTGGAAAATGGGATCAGGAACCAAGAGTACTAAAAATTGGGATACCCGTGCATCTTTAGAAGCTCGAATGGAATCGTTTTGCAGGGCTACCGATCAACTCTTCACTCCTATCCTTTCATCTCAAGTTTTTTATGAATTTTATTGTGGTTTACATTTAAGTAATGATTGTCTATTGGTGCAGTGATTTTACTCATTGTTCTTATAATTGTGAACAGGTGAATTATACGGGAAGTTGGCCAAGAACCACCAGGATCTCAACAACCATATCAGCAGCCTAATCTTGCACCTTCAAATCAAGATGAAGAGTTAGTGTCAGAGGAGCTGATAGTGAGGTTCTTTACAAGTCTTGAGGATAGATTCCAACAAACAGAGAGGGTACTTGAAGGTCAAAAAGCCTCGAATAAGAACATAGAGCATCAAGTAGGCTTGATCTTCAAGTTACTAGCTGAAGAGCAATTGGGAACTCCATCAAACGCTACTGAATCCGAGGAACATTTGAGCACCGTCACTTTGTGTTCAGGTGAGAATTTTTCTGGTTTATCTATTATGTTTGACGATGATGCTTATGTGCAGGACGACTCCTTGAACATGGAGATAGAACCAGACAAGGATGAGGCAAACATGATTCCTCTGAAAGACTACCAACAGGAACGTATAGTTGATGATGCTAAGTTGCAGTTAGAGGAATTTTTGGTGGATTTTCCACAAGTCCCTTCGATGATGGAAGACGAGCACGAGTTATCCAATGAAGAAGTCTTGGAGGAGCTCGAGTTTCTTCTAGCAAGTGAACCAAGCCAAGGACTGGAGAAAACCATCAACATTCCTGAAGAAATTGCCCAATCGTCAATCCTTCCAATTGGTGAAACTCCAGCTTTCAAATTGGAAGAGCCCCTAGACCATCATGACTACGTGTAAATATATGAGGAGTGAGCTTTGCCCATCATACTGGCAGCTTGCTTGACCATCAGGAAGAGGAATTTGACGATTAGTCCTCTAAGCAGATACTTGAAGCCATTTGCTTGGAAGAAGGATGGATGGTCATCAATCCCCACTGTTTGCTTTTCACCATAAGTCTAGGTAAGAAGATTCATCACATCAAAAAGAAGCGCTTTTAGGAGGCACCCCTAATTCTATTTTTTATTTTTAATATTCTACCCTTTCATTGTGAACTTAGTTTGATTAGATTTTACAGTTTGTTTTTGTTAAGTTTATGTTGAGTGTATGAGTTGAGGACTTATTGGTTGTGCAGGTGCGAAAGAGTGAGAAAGTGCTGAGAATCTCAAGTTTTGCAGTTTTTTAAGCTCAACACGGGCATGTTCAAGACCGTGTTACCAACACGTTTATCTATGCTGACCGTGTTGAGAAACACAGACTATGTTCTAATTGCAGAAAAACAAACTTTAAGGGGACATGTTCCTAGAAGGTAATACAACCATAAACCCTAAATCGTGTTGGCAACATGCCCCGTGTTGTATCAACACAGACCGTGTTCTATTTGCACAAAATCAAATTAAAGATGGATACGTGCACAGAAGGTAACACGGGAATTTATGCTCGACCGTGTTGCTAACACGTCCCCGTGTTACCTAAACACAGGCGTTTTCATAAAAGTTGGTGAGTCGGCGTAGCTTCTCGACAGGTGATATCGGAGACGTGTTCATCAACAACAACCCTGCTTAATGAACACGAGCGTGTTAGGTCCTTTTATATATAAGAATTCATTTCAAAATGGCCAAAAAATTTAGCAATTCTCTCCTCTCTTGCTCTCTCCTTTTTTTTATTCTCATCTTGAAAGCTTTGGGTATTGCGTTTGTCAAGTAAGTTCCCTCCGACTTCATTTTCCATTCTTCGCTTTTGATTTTGATATTAGTTCGAATTTGTGTTCGAATTTTTTTTATTTTTTTTTGGTACATTGGTTTACATTCATGTTTGTGTATAAATTTTTTTTTATTTTCTTTAATTTAGTTTAAATATTTAACTTGTTCACATCTTCCATTTTTTTTTCTACCATTATTCATGTTTGTGATTAATTCCTTATTTTCCTCTCTATTATTTTTGGTGGCCACTAAAGAATAGGCTCTGTCATATGTAATCGACTCTGTTTATGTCTGTTCTATATTAGCTTGTTGGTTTACCTTGTGATGGATTATGGCGAAGTTAAACTTCATATGGATGAATTGAAAATTTAATTGGTTAACATCATGGTTGGCAGTGTTATGGATTGAATTTTCATTGTAGGACTTTGAGCGGTTTAACTTTATCGAGTTAAATCGTTTAGTTTGTCCATTTTATGTCGTTATGCTGCCAAAATTTCGTTGATCCTTAGTACTAAAAATTTCTTTTTTAGGTACTATATCCACCAGACGAGGATCAGGAGTTTACAAGAGAAGGCGGACCGATGGTTCCTCTTCCTCTCGATCGTCAGGCGCTGCATCGACCAATTCAGACCCATTCAGACCACCGCATCGCCATCGATTCCTTCTTTTCCAAGGCAGCCCATCTTCGAGCAGAGATACCAATCGATGAGGCACAAAGATTTGGGAAATGGGCGTAGGATAGATTGGCCAGCACTAGAGACCATCAGACTTGCAGCTGCAGTCCGCTGATATCTTGAGACGCCCCCGTTTCAGCATTTCTTCGAGATAGTTGAACCGACATATAGGGAGTTGACATATAGGGAGTTGCAGGACTTTCAGCAACCGGATGCAATCAGTTTCAGACTAGCAGAGCAGACTTTCACGATGAATGTACAGCAGTTTGGGGTACACTTGGGTTTGTGGATTGACGAGGATGTAGCTGGGGAGGTATATAGTCACTGTATACAGACGCCTGGTGTGTCATATCTACAGATGTGGCCTAGATTTCTGATGACACCGAAGGGTATAGTGCCAGCCAGTCTAAGGCGTCTAACTTGCCTGAGGGACTGCGGTACTTGCATGCATTGCTAGCTAGGACCATAACTGGCAGGGGAGATAGTGGTGGTGTAGTTATCCAGCTGGACCTGTTTATACTTTACAGCATGCACCAATACCAGTCTGTCGACATGGGGTACTTGTTGGCCAGACAAATTAGTGCCTTCTGTAACAACTCAAAGAAGGTATTTTTCTATTTTGGAACTTACATTACTCGGTTGGCTAGGAGCTTAGGAGTCTTGGAGGAGGCGATACCATATTTGACAGAGCTGGGGGTGATGGAGACGTTGGGATTTCCCTAGTTGGTTAGTATGGGGATGGACTCGTAGGCAGGGTCTGCTAGGACGGAGTATAGGCGAGGTGCTCTTTTGGCGGCACTTGGGAGGGCGACACCCCCGGGGCCACAGGTACAAGATGTTCCACCTCCTTCTTCCGATATTCTAGAGTCTTCCTCCGGACTAGTCTCACTTCGTTCTTGATCTTCATCAGCTGTTTTAAGAGTCTCCTCAATTGAGTTTATAGAGCTGCAGCTTAGAGTGCAGAGGTTGGCAGAGGAGCAGCAGCAGCACTTCATTCGACAAGAGGCTTTTCAGCAGGACCTTCTACAACGTCAGGCTGAGTTTCAGAGCCAGATGATGGCTCAGTATGAGACGCAAAGGGCTATGCTTTAGGCCCTGATTGAGCAAGGCGGTAGGTTAGAGGCCTCTATGGCTAATGACATATTTGATGATATATTTGCTACAGACTATGCCCCTGCCTGTCAACAGAGCCGGATTCCAGCGCAGAGCCATTTTGACATCCCTTTAGCGAATGATCCAGCTGACCCTCCCTCTCCGACTGAGCACCCTTCACCACAACAGCCTGACGAGACTCCTATTTGCGTTGCTCTTGCTGATCCACCAGCTCCTGCATGTGACACTACTTCCGACCCTCAGAGAGCAGCTACTCCTCCACCACAGACCAGCCAACGCCCTGATATCCCTAATGATGCACCTCTTTTCACTCTGGAGCCATAGTCAAAGTAGCATTAGCTCTTTTTCCTTTTTCATTTCTTATATTTTGTACACTAGGGACAGTGTGTCTTTCAAGTGTGGGGTGGTGATATTTATATACACTTGTTTTCGTGCTTTTATTGTCTTGTATATGAAATTTAGATCCTTTTCCAGTGTATATATCGTATTTCATTTATCCCATCTCAGTTATTTGTTTATTCTTTGTGCAATTTTTTGTAAAATTTTGAAATTTTTTCACTTTGTTTCGATGCTCTTACTGTTGACTTGATTTGGAATTCCTGTTTATGTCCATGTGATCGGGTAAAACCAATAGTGTTCAGTCTTGCAGAAGAATGTAAGTTAATTAGTTTGAGTTTTGCACTAAGTTGCTTTGGTTTATTTAATTCTGTTTTGATGATTTTTGTTTGGAACCTACTCAAAAAGCACACTTGTAAGAAATTGAGCCTCAATTGTAAGCATACTCTTTACATGCTTTTATCTATTTCTTTTTTAGAGTGTCAATTACTATCTTTACTTTTAGAACTTACTCGGTAATGCTTATGAGGGCCACAAGGAGAGTTTAACACTTTGGTATGATAAAGGAACTTAGGTTTTTCATTCTAGCCAAATAGCCTTCATTCATTTATTGATTCTGTAGATAACCCCCTCTTTCACTAATTTTTATCATATTTCATTACCACTTAGTTTTATTCTGCTTTGGGTTATGATTTTGCATATGAGTTATTTTTATTGGGAATTTTCATCTTGGGAATAGCGTTGGAATCTTATAGCAGCTTCCTTCAATCCAAAAGAAATTCACTCTATTATGTGAATGTTCTTCCCTTATGAAAAAAATAAAATAATAAGAAGAATAAGAGGGAAGGGTGATGAAAAGAAAGAAAGTAAGTGAGCTAATTGTTTAATTGCTTTTGGGAGTTTACATTTTGACTTGATTCCTATTTTCCACCTTGGACTACTATTCATTGTTTATCCCTTGTAATTATTGTGGCTCATGTGTAGATCATTTATCTCATTATAGAACACCATAGGTTCAACTCTTACCAAATTTACCCACCCCTACCTAATCCCCATTACAACCCTTATCAAGACCTCTTGACATGGTTATTGACTCTCCATAATTGGTAGGAGTAGGATTTAAGAGCAAGCATATAGTAAGTAAGGCAGTATTTGATGTATTGAGCGATTAAACACTACCTATTAAACACTTTGAGTGATTTAGAGTGAATCTTGTGAGGAGTTGGTTCTGAATAATTTTGTTGAGATAGTATTTTGTGAATCATTAGCATCTTGGTTGTGATACTTGAATTGATTGCTTCCTTTCTTTTTGCTTGACTTATGCTTGTTAAGGATATGTGCAGGGGCTCTCTAGCTTGTTTATCAGTTTATGTATTGTTCCTTAGTGGTTTATTTTCCTTATTTTACTTTTGATTGCTTGAGGATAAGCAATGAGCTAACTGTGGGGTTATTTGATGTGCGTGGAATACATATATCTAAATGGGATTTTTAAGTTTGATTTTATGTACATTTGGATGTCAATTGGTCCCAACACTCACCCTATGTGTTTGTTTGTGTGCTTTAGGTCCAAAAGAAGTCAAACAGTGATAAAGGGAAGAATTGGAGTAGAATTGGACGTCAAAGTTGCCGAAACAAGTCGAGTTTGCGCATCCCTAATCTGAACATGGCCGTGTTGGTTTTTGATGGGCTCTTTATGCAACCTACACCTAAGGCGTTGAACCTCTAGAGTGCTGCAGCTGTAGTAGTGTCAAGGTCGTATCCACGGAGATTGGGTGAACCTAGAGTTACTACTGCTTGCTATGTTATCTAGTCTGAAATAGGGTGTGAAAGTTCTAACATACCAGCTAATGGTTATGAGTGCAATTAAGTAAATGAAGGACAACAATGGACAATTAAAAGACAGACAATTGTAAAGAGAGAAATAAATCCAAAAAGGAGCCTAAGTGATGGAATTCTAAAGATGAATTTTATGGATTGCCGATCTTGCTTACCCGTGCCTAAATCCTGAATTGAATCCCGGTTCCTCTCTCGAGCTTACCGGATTCCTAAACCTGCACTAACCTAATGGAATCTCTTCCTATCAGATTACTACAAATTAGCATTAAGTATGATTTAAGACTATTAAGAGTTGTTAGTTCTTAATCCGGTGAGTAAATCAACCTCATCTCTAAGTGTTAACTACCAGTCCTTACTATTCAAAATCCAGTTGTAACAAGCATTTCTCAATGTCAAGAAACAACCTAATAAACAATTAATCCAACGTCTCAAATTAACTGCATCAAACTTTTATTACTGAATAGCAAGAAGATTGCAAGAATGACAATTATAAAAAACTAACAATTAAGCATAATCCATCAATAAAGGTGAACCCTAATGGATTCAAAAGATCTAGCTGCTCATGTTCATAGTCAAAGCAATTAAAGAACAAAATAAGGAAAAACAAATTAAAGGTATGTACACCCTTCTCTTTCAAGCTGAATGAGAAACCCTAAATTTGCAAATTCAAAATCTCAAACCCTAGTTGCCTCTTGAATGCTCCCAAAGTTTGTCTTGATCTTTAATTCGATGTTGGAATAAGTGGAATCCCCCTTCAATTGATGAAAATTGATCTCCAGTCTACAATTGAGGTATAGGAAATATTTGATTAAGTGTGTCTTGGAATTGAATCCAAAAATCGTCCCTCTCAATTAGAATTCAAAATCGCCTATATAGTTGATTCAGCACGGCCGGAGTCCAGGCTGTGATGATTCAACACGGCCGAGTCCAGTCATGGCCGATTCAAAGACGTACGAGTCCAAGTCAGGCTTAACTGTGGAGTCTACGGCCGAGCCACCACAGCCGTGCCTAAGGGAATTGATCCACCACAGTGCCGGCCGGAGGCCGTGGTACTAAGTCGGCCGAAATGGCACAATTGGGGATAGCCTCTTGATAATTCAGCACGGCCGGAGTCCAGGCCGTGCTCAACCCTCGGGGTGCTTGTTCTCGCCCAATTTGATGGATTTTGCTCCGTAATCACACGTATTTCCCTCGATTGCTGATGGTGTCCTTCGAAAATGACCTGAAACGAAAAGGGAAACAAAAGACAGGTGATTCTAGCATAAAACGGGATAATCATGCATAAAAATGTGAACAATCGGGCATGAAAACATGTGTAGTATGATGCTTATCAGTTTTAACACCGGCCGTGTTCCCAACAGGGGCACCAAAACGGGTCGTCTTGGGTGCATTTGACAACAAAGAAAAAGAAGCATTAAGGAGCACGACCATAGAGAGTAACACGGGCATTAGTACAGGGCCGTATTCCAAACACGCCCATCAACACCAGCCCGTGTTCCCAACACGGCCATGTTCACGGTGGCACGACGAATTAATTAAAAGAAAGAAAAGAGGAAAAGAAAAAGGAGACGGGGAGAACGTCCCAAACCCTTATTTTTCTTTCTCTAAGGGTTTTCTGAGCTAGAACCAAGGAAAAATGAGACTTGGACCAAGATTTAAATCGAATTTCCTTCAAAGATTGAAGATTGGGCGAGGTTCGTTGATTGGTTTCAATTTGAGCAAGAGGAACAAGAATCGATTCAATTCAAGCAAGAGGAATTAGGGCTGTTTACTCTCATCCAAGGGTGTAATTGGGTTTCTCTACCTTTACTCATTGTTGTAATTGAATTCTTGTAGGTTTTGATAATGAACATGTTTAGCTAGATTGATTAAATCCATTGGGATTTCTTTACTATGTTGGCTTAATATTATATTGTTGGATTGTTTGAGTTAGTTTTGTATTCTTCTTGCTTTCAGTATTAATAAGATAATGCATTATTCATGAGACATTGTGAATTGTGGTGTTTAGATTGCTTTATGTGATTAAGAAGTCCATTTGGCAATTGGAATTTTGAATAGCAAGAACTGGTTAATAATCACTTAGAGATAAGGATAATTAACTAGCCGGATTAAGAATTAACAAAGCTTAATAGAGGCGGATTAAAGCTTAATGCTAGTTTAAGAATCAATCGTTAGGAAGAGATTCCAACTTTAGGTTATTAGGTTTAGGAATTCGGTTATCTCGAGAGAGAAACCGAATTCAGTTAAGAATTCGTCCATGGGTAGCATAATTGGAATCACCAATCCTTTATCTTTTGTTTGATTGCCAACTAGTTTAGGTTCCCTTTGGGTTTGCTTTCTTGTCTTGGTTATTTCAATTATCCATTTATTCCTGCATCTCCCTTAGAACTTAGCTTGTAGCTATTAGTTAGTTTAGAATTTTTTCATCATTCGTTTTAGGTTAATATAACAAAGAACAAAGGAGTAACTCTGGGCTTTCACTTTCCCGAGGAATACGACCTTGATACTCGCCATTAGTGCTAGACTGCATCGATAGGTACACTGCCTTAGATTGTGGCTGCATAAATAGCAATCATCATACTTTCTTCTTATTGCTGTAGAGCTTAAAACTTTTTGTAGACTTTTGACTTTTGAAGATATAAAATGTGATTTTAGCATTTGAATTTCCTCCATTTTGCTCATTTTCCCTTATTTTTGCATTTGTATGAGCTTGTGTGCATTGAAAATCAAATGAGTGCCAAAACAGGCCACAAATCGCACAAGGAGGCCATACAACTTATCGGTTGTATGCACAGTTGATTCTACTCTACGTACAGTAGATCGGCTATACATAGTGTTGATTGGCTCTGTGGTTGCAAAGTTTGATTTAGACACTGATTTAAGGCCTATATAAACCATGAACCTTTCCTACTTTCTTATACACGATTTCATATTTCAAAAGTAAAAAAATATGTCTCAAAAAAGTGCTAAAAGCCACAATCTCTTCTTAAATCACTAATTGGCAATGATTGGATCAAACTTGGAAAATTCCATCTTTCATCTTTCAAGCCCATGCAACACACTGTTGCTGACATTTTGAGCGCGCACCCAAGTGTCCTTAGCGACTACGATACCTAAAGGCTTTTCAAACATAATCAGGAACATGCTAAATAGTCATTGAGACTAGCCTAAAGATTGGAGTCGACACCCGAGTAATCATCGGAACACTTTTACTAATGAGTGGTATTTCTTGGATTCCATAAGGAAGCTTACGCCACAGAGTCCAGAGATGGATTTGAAAGGCAACTTCCTTATTTATGTATTTTAGTCTTTAATTTTATTATTTAACAAATTATTTCTTACAAATGCAAGCAATTTATACACAGGCATAATAACACACATAATACACCTAATTCTAGCCCATTTTTTTTCAAGCCCAACCTATATTAAAATAGTAGCCTAATTTACTAGTCAATAATGCATATAGTCTTCCTGGTCTAGCCCAATTACTTGTTATGCTCTGAATTTTCAGCCTTTAGACCTAATGGACTACTTATTATGATGAGGCTCGTTCAGTGTGATCATAATTCTGATTAAGTCCAAGCCTTAACTAAGCATGCTAGATTCTGCTAACTCTGCTTAGATTTTAGGTTTTTAGGCTTAGTTAATGTTGATTAGCCTATTAAACTACCAAATTCATATTGGGTCCAGTTTTACGCTTAAGTCTATGTGGCCCATTTTAATTAACCAATCACATAATCATATAATTAACTAACCATAAAATAAAAAAATAAATCAAATAAAGTAAAAAGTAAAACCTAATTATTACAACCCGTCTTACAACTACAATTGTGAAAAGGGAATGACCTAAAATCTATTTAAAAGCCAAAATACATCGAAAATCGTCCAAAAGGCAAAAAATTATTGGTTGGGCATGAACAACCGATCGGCTCTAAGGTTTTTAAGTTAGTTTTCGTCGTTTGTCAGTACATTTTTGCATGCCTAGAGCTGAATTTCATATGCACAGACATTAAAATTGATTAGAGTAAAAGAAAATAGGATGAAAATATTAAAATAAAATCAATAGAAGTCAATTAAATTATCAAAACTCTAACTGATAAAAAACCCTAAGTACAATAAATTAATAAATGGAAGATCATTTAAGCAATCATATAAAACATGTTTAGTTACCTAATCATAATGAAAGAAATAAATCTAAACATTAATCCTATAACATGTTTCTTAATTAAATCTAAAAACCCTAATTTGCAAAATATCAGATTTTAAAATCCTAGATTTCTTATTATCATATTCAAAATCCAATTAACATGAATATTCAAAAAAAACCTAATCTAATCATGTTAGTCATAAATCAATATCCTAATCATGTTTCTAAAAAATAAATAATATAAAAGAAAACAAAACGAGAAATAAACAAATCGATTTTATGATGACGGTGAATGTGTGATTGGAGTAATCGTCAAGTTGTCACCGTGAATGTTGTATCTACGAGTCTCAGGCGATAAGGATGCAATTGAGTCAAAGACTGGATAGGAATCTAATGCTAGATCTGGTGCACGGAAACCTTCTATCGATTTAGAAATATTTTCCTAAAATGATTATTTCTTCAGCGGCTTGTTTTCTAAAATTGTCATTAGACTTGAATCCTCTATTGTCAACTAACAATGACAGTGTTTTTTTTTCTTTTCTCTTTGAATTATTTTTCTTAGTGTCTCTCCAGTATCGATCTTACTTATTACCAATTTTCAATTCTTAATTCCTCCCCAAAACCCTAATTACCTCTTACTATTTATAGAGGTAGGGTTTTAAGAGAAACCATAAAGGAAGCGATAGATTTTAAGAATATATCGATAAATATCCCATTTTATTTTCAAAATTTAAATAATTATCAATAAAAATAATGATTATCGTCAAAAAAACTTTCTAGAATATGTATATGGATGTGAAATCATCACAAAAACTGACGTCGAAGTGCAAAAAACCCAATTGGCTCTATGTAGAGGAAGTTTTAAAAATTGCAATTAGGTTCCTAGACTTGTAAAAACTGTCGTTGTGACTCTCACTTAATTTTTTTTGACAATTAGATCCAAATTGATTCAAAAAATATAATTTCAATTGGATTAACCTCAACCGTATCCTTAGATTCGCCCATCCTTCATCTCTCGAGAACTGAGAAGGTAGTAACTTTCATCATATAGGGTTTTCCATTTTTGCTCGACATCTAGATCTGGAAAAGAGGTACTAACACACACCAAGCTTGATTATGGGTTTCTCTACTCTGCTATCAACTTCTGATGCCAAATGATCCATGTCTCTAGGTTCAATAGATAAGAGCTGTGCCCCATGATTGAAGAATTTTTTGCTATTCTTGGCGTTTCCATGGATTCTACACATCCCATTGCCTTCCTCATGTGCGAACTTGACTTGTTTCGGCATCTTTGACATCCAATTCTGCTCCAATTCTTCCCTTCATCACTCTTTGACTTCTTTTGTACCTAATGCACATAAACAGATGCATAGGTTGAGTGTTGGGACCAATTCAAATCCAAATGTACTTAAATTCTGCCTTAAAATCCCTATTTAGATGTGTGTATTCTATGCACCTCAAATAACCCCACACTTAACTTGTTGCTTGTCCTCAAGCAATCAAAAGTAAAATAAGAAAAATAAACCACTAAAGAACAACACTTAAACTGATAAACAAGCTAGAGAGCCCCTGCACATATCCTTAACAAGCATAAGTCAAGCAAAAAGAAACGAAGCAATCAATTCAAGTATTACAACCAATATGCTAACAATTCACAAAATACTATCTCAACAAAATTATTCAGAACCAACTCCTTACAAGATTCACTCTAAATCACTCAAAGTGTTTAAAGGGTAGTGTTTAATTTCTCAGCGCATCAAATACTGCCTTACTTACTATATGCTTGCTCTAAAATCCTACTCCTACTACTTATGGAGAGTCAATAACCATGTCAAGAGGTCTTTATAAGGGTTGTAATGGGGATTAGGTAGGGGTAGGTAAATTTGGTAAGAGTTGAACCTATGGTGTTTTGCAATGAGATAAATGACCTGCACACAAGCCACAATAATCACTAGGGATAAACAATGAACAGTAGTCCAAGGTGGGTGATGGTTGCTATCTATGCAGCTATAATCTAAGGCAGTGTACCTATCGATGCAGTCTAGCACTAATGGTGAGTATCAAGGTCGTATTCCTCGGGAAAGTGAAAGCCCAGAGTTACTCCTTTGTTCTCTGTTATATTAGCCTAAAATGAATGATGAATAATTCCTAAATTAACTAATAGCTACTCTAATTGTTATCTAACTGCGGCTACTAGGGAAGGATTAATTCAAGTTGAGTAATAACCCCTTGGGAATTCTTGTCTCTAGGGAATGGAAACTAAAGATAGAATTGATTGATTGAATTCAATTTCTGTGGGAAAATCTCTACGCAATTAACGCCTTTCTCAAGGACATTAACATCTCTTCCTAACCCTAATTATCCAAATTAGCATTATGTACCATTTAGCACTATTGAGAGTTGTTAATTCTCAATCCGGTAGAACGAACACCCTATCTTTAGGCGAATTCAATTCTAGGTTGCAAAGGACAATCCAAACCTTCATTCAACAAGATATGAAGAACAAATCAATAAGCACTTTGATGGGCTCTTTATGCAACCTACACCTAAGGCAGTGAACCTACCGATGCAGCCTAGCACTAGTGAGTATCAAGGTCGTATCCCTAGAGATCGGGTGAACCTAGAGTTACTACTATTTACTATGATATCTAGTCTGAAATAGGGTGTGAAAGTTCTAACGTACCAGCTAATGATTATGAGTGCAAATAAGTAAATGAAGGACAACGAACAATCAAAAGACAATTGCAAGGAGAGAAACAAACCCAAAAGGGAGCCTAAGTGATGGATTTTATGGATGGATTTTATGGATTGCCGATCTTGCTTACCCGTGCCTAAATCCTGAATTGAATCCTTGCCTCCGAGCTTATCAATTCCTAAACCTGCACTAATCTAATGGAATCTCTTCCTATCGGATTACTACAGATTAGCATTAAGTATGATTTAAAACTATTAAGAGTTATTAATTCTTAATCCGACGAGTAAATCAACCTTATCTCTAAGTGTTAACTACTAGTCCTTACTATTCAATGTCCAATTGTAACAAGCATTTCTCAATGTCAAGAAACAACCCAATAAATAATTAATTCAACGTCTGAAATTAACTGAATCAAACTTTTATTACTAAATAGCAAGAAGATTGCAAGAATGACAATTATAAAACTAACAATTAAGCATAATCCATCAACAAAGGTGAACCCCAATGGGTTCAAAAGATCTAGCTACTCATGTTCATGGTTAAAGCAATTGGGGAACAAAATAAGGAAAAAAAAAATTAAAAGCATGTACACCCTTATCTTTCAAGCTGAATGAAAAACCCTAAATTTGCAAATTCGAAATCTCAAACCCTAGTTGCCTCTTGCTCGATTTGAGAACCAATCAACGAACCTCGCCCAATCTTCAATCTATGAAGGGAATCCAATTGAAACCTTGATCCAAGTCTCCTTTTCTCTTGGTTTCAGCTTAGAAAATCCTTAGAGAGAGAAAAATTTGGGTTTGGGACGTTCTAACCCTGGCCTCCTCTTTTTCTTTCCTCTCTTCATTCTTTTAATTATTCCTCCTGTCGCCGCCAACACGGCTGTGTTCTTGGCTGTGTTGGGGACACGGGCTGGTGTTCCTGCCCGTGTTACTCTCTGTGGTCGTGCTCCCTAAGAACTTCCTTTTCTTTGATGTTTTGATGCACGAAACACGGCCGTGTTGATGCCCGTGTTAGGAACACGGCCAGTGTTGAAACCAACACGGCCATGTTCGACTTCGATGCTCGACTTAGCTCGTTTTGGCCTTTGACGTCCAATTATGCTCCAATTCTTTCCTTTTTCATTCTTTGACTTCTTTTGGACCTAATGCACACAAACAGATGCATAGGGTGAGTGTTGATACCAATTCACATCCAAATATCCATACAATCGATCTTAAAAACCCCATTTAGATGTGTGTATTTTACGCACATCATACTTCCATTGCAAACCAATATTGAAAATCAATACATTTAATTCAAAAGTTAAGTACTAAAATCCCTAGATAAAGAACCCCAATGGGTTAATAAGTTTAGCTAATCATGTTCATTATCAAAACCCACAAGAATTCAATTACAACAATGACTAAAGATAGAGAAACCCGAATACACCTTTGGATGAGAGTAAACAGCTCCAATTCATCTTGCCCAATCTTGAATCGATTCTTGTTCCTCTTACTCGAATTGACACTAATCAACGAACCTCCCCAATCTTCAATCTTTGAACGAAATCCAATTGAAACCTTGGTCCAAGTCTCCTTTTTCCTTGGTTTCAGTTCAGAAGACCCTTAGAGAGAGAAAAATTAAATTCTGACATCCAACTCGACTTGACTTGTTTCGGTAACTTTGACGTCCAATTCTGCTCTAATTCTTCCCTTTATCACTCTTTGACTTCTTTTGGACCTAAAGCACACAAACAAACGCATAGGCTGAGTGTTGGGACCAATTCACATCCAAATGTACTTAAATTCTGCCTTAAAATCCCTATTTAGATGTGTGTATTCTATGCACCTCAAATAACCCCACACTTAACTCGTTGCTTGTCCTCAAGCAATCAAAAGTAAAATAAGAAAAATAAACCACTAAGGAACAACAATTAAACTGATAAACAAGCTAGAGAGCCCCTGCACATATCCTTAACAAGCATAAGTCAAGCAAAAAGAAACGAAGCAATTAATTCAAGTATCACAACCAAGATGCTAATGATTCACAAAATACTATCTCAACAAAATTATTCAAAACCAACTCCTCACAAGATTCACTTTAAGTCACTCAAAGTGTTTAGAGGATAGTGTTAAATCGCTCAATGCTTCAAATACTGCCTTACTTAGTATATGCTTGCTCTTAAATCCTACTCCTACCACTTATGGAGAGTCAACAACCATGTCAAGAGGTCTTTATAAGGGTTATAATGGGGATTATGTAAGGGTAGGTAAATTTGGTAAGAGTTGAACCTATGGTGTTCTGCAATGAGATAAATGACCTGCACACAAGCCACAATAATCACAAGGGGTAAACAATGGACAGTAGTCCAAAGTGGGAAATAGGAATCAAGTCAAAATGTAAACTCCAAAAAGCAATTAAACAATTCCCTCTTATTCTTCTTATTATTTTTTTTTTTACTTTTTTTTGAATCATAAGGGAATAACATTCACATAATAGAGTGAATTTCTTTTGGATTGAAGGAAGCTGCTACAAGATTCCAATGCTATTCCCAAGACAAAAATTCCCAATAAAAACAACTCATATGCAAAATCATAACTCAAAGCAGAATAAAACTAAGTGGCAATGGAATATGATAAAAAATGGTGAAAGAGGGGGTTATCTACAGAATCAATAAACGAATGAAGGGTATTTGGCTAGAATGAAAAACCTAAGTGCCTCTATCATACCAAAGTGTTAAACTCTCCTTGTGGCCCTCATAAGCATTACCGAGCAAGTTCTAAAAGTAAAGATAGTAATTGGCACTCTCAAAAAGAAATAGATAAAAGCATATAAAGAGTATGCTTACATTTGAGGCTCAATTTCTCACAAGTGTGCTTTTTGAGTAGGTTCCAAACAAAAATCATCAAAACAGAATTGAATAAACCAAAGCAACTTAGTGCAAAACTCAAACTAATTAACTTACATTCTTCCGCAAGACTGAACACTGTCGGTTTTATCCGATCACATGGACATAAACAGGAATTCAAATCAAGTCAACAGTAAGAGCATCGAAACAAAGTGAAAAATTTTCAAAATTTTACAAAAAATTGCACAAAGAATAAACAAATAACTGAGATGGGATAAATGAAATGCGATATATACACTGGAAAAGGATTTAAATTTCATATACAAAACAATAAAAACACGAAAATAAGTGTATATAAATATCACCACCCTACACTTGAAGGACACACTGTCCCTAGTGTACAAAATATATAAGAAATGAAAAAGGAAGGAAAAGAAAGCTAATATTGCCTTGACTATGGCTCCGGAGTGAAAAGAGGTGCATCATCAGGGCACTGGCTGGTTTGTGGTGGAGGAGTGGTTGCTCTCTGAAGGTCGAAAGTAGTGTCACATGCAGGAGCTGGTGGATCAGTAGGAGCAGCGTCAATAGGAGGCTCGTCAGGTTGCTGTGGCGAAAGGTGCTCAGTCGGAGAAGGAGGGTCAGCTGGATCATCCGCCAGCGGGATGTCAAAATGGCTCTGTACCGAAACCCGGCTCTGTAGACTGGCAGGGGAATAGTCTGTAGCAAAAATATCATCAAACATGTCATTGGCCATAGAGGCCTCTAACCTACCGCCCTGCTCAATCAAGGCCTGAAGCATAGCCCTCTGCCTCTCAAACTGAGCCATCATCTGGCTCTAAAACTCAGCCTGATGCTGTAAAAGGTCCTGCTGAAAAGCCTCTACTCGAATGAAGTGCTGCTGCTGCTCCTCTGCCAACCTCTGCACTCTAAGCTGTAGCTCTATAAACTCAATTGGGAGACTCCTAAAACAGCTGATGAAGACCTAGAAGGAGCTGAAGTAGACGGTCTGGAGGAAGACTCTGGAATATTAGAAGAAGGGGGTGGAACATCCTATGTACTATGGGCTCGTGGGGCAGGTCGCTCCTCTTTGAGTGCTGCCAAGAGAGCACTCCTCAGTCTATACTCTAGTCTTAGTGGACCCTGCCTACGAGTTACCATCCTCATACTAACCAACTGGCGAAGTCCCAACGTCTCCATCACCCCTAGCTTTGCCAAATATGGTATTGCCTCCTCCAAAACTCCTAATCTCCTCGCCAGCCGAGTAATGTAAGTCCCAAAATAGAAAAATACCTTTTGAGTTGTTGCAGAAGGCACTGATCTGTCTGGCCAACAAGTATCCCATGTCGACGGACTAGTGCTGGTGCATGCTGTAAAATATAAACAGGTTCGGCTGAGTCACTACACCACCGCTGTCTCCCCTGCTAGTGATGGTCCTAGCCAAAGAATGCATACAAGCATCACCTCGTGCAAGTTAGATGCCTTGACCGGCCGGCACTGTACCCCTCGGTGTCATCAAATCTCGGCTCACATCTCATGGATATGACACACTGTGCGGTATACAGCGACTATATACCTCCCCAGCTACATCCTCGTCAGTCCACAAACCCAAGTGTACCCCAAACTGCTGTACACTCATAGTGAAAGTCTGCTCTACTAGTCTGAAACTGATCGCATCCGGCTGCTGAAAGTCCCGCAACTAGTTCTGCAGAAAGAAGGTGCTAGCAAACTCCACAGTCAACTCCTTATATGTCGGTTCATCTATCTTAAAGAAATGCTGAAACAGGGGCGTCTCAAGATATCGACAGACTGCAACTGCAAGTCCGACGGTCTCTAGTGCTGGCCAGCCTATCCTACGCCCCTTTCCCAAATCTTTGTGCCTCATCGATTGGTATCTCTACTTGAAGGTGGGCTGCCCTTGGAAAAGTAGGAATCAATGGCGCTGCGGTGGTCTGACTAGGCCTGAATTGGTCGATGCAGCGCCTGACGATCGAGAGAAAGAGGAACCATCGGTCCGCCTTCTCTTGTAAACTCTTGATCCTCGTCTAGTGGACATGGTACCTAAAAAAGAAATTTTTAGTGCTAAGGATCAACTAAATTTTGGCAGCATAACGACATAAAATGGACAAATCGAATGATTTAACTCGATAAAGTTAAACCGTTCAATGCCCTGCAAAGAAAATTCAATCCACAATACTGCCAACCATGATGCTAACCAATTAAATTTTCAATTCATCCATATGAAGTTTAACTTTGCCATAATCCATCACAAGGCAAACCAACATGCTAATATAGAACAAACACAAACAGAGTCGACTAAATATGACAGAGCCTATTATTTAGCGGCCACCAATAATAATAGAGAGGAAAATAAGGAATTAATCACAAACATGAATAATGGTAGAAAAGAAAAACAGAAAATGTGAACGAGTTAAGTATATAAACTAAATTAAAGAAAACAAAAGAAAATTTAAACATAAACATGAATGTAAACCAATGCACCAAAAAATTCAAACACAAATTCGAACTAATATCAAAATAAAAAATAAAGAATGGAAAATGAAGTTGGAGGGAACTTACTTGACAAACGCAATATCCAAAGCTTTCAAGATGAGAATAAAAAAGTGAGAGAGCAAGAGAGGAGAGAATTGCCAAAATTTTTGGCCATTTTGAAATGAATTCGTATATATAGGCAGTGACCGAAACATGCCCGTGTTCATTAACAGGGCCGTGTTCATGAACACGGTTTGGATATTGGCCTGTGTTGAGTGAAGTTAAACGTTCTGACTTACCAACTTTTATGAAAACGCCCGTGTTTAGGAAACACGGGGATGTGTTACTAACACGGTTGGGCATAAATTCCCGTGTTACCTTCTGTGCATGTGCGCATCTTTAATTTGATTTTGTGCAGATAGAATACGGTCCGTGCTGATACAACACGGGGCATGTTTCCAACACGGTTTAGGGTTTATGGCCGTGTTACCTTCTGTAAATGTGTCCCCTTAAAGTTTATTTTTCTGCAATTAGAACACGGTCCGTGTTGATTAACACGATCAACATAGATAAACGTGTTGGTAACACGGTCTTGAACATGCTTGTGTTGAGCTCCAAAAACTGCAAAACTTGAGATTCTCAGCACTTTCTCGCTCTTTCTCACCTGCACAACCAATAAGTCCTCAACTCATACACTCAACATAAATAAAACTTAACAAAAACAAACTGTAAAATCTAATCAACACGGCTAGTGTTAAAACCAACACGGCTATGTTCAGATTAGGGATGCGCAAACTCGACTTGTTTCGACAACTTTAACGTCCAATTCTGCTTCAATTCTTCCCTTTATCACTCTTTGACTTCTTTTGGACCTAAAGCACACAAACAAACGCATAGGGTGAGTGTTGGGACCAATTCACATCCAAATGTACATAAATTCTGCCTTAAAATGCCTATTTAGATGTGTGTATTCTATGCACATTAGTGGGAAATAGGAATCAAGTCAAAATGTAAACTCCCAAAAGCAATTAAACAATTAGCTCACTTACCTTCTTTCTTTTTATCACCCTTCCCTCTTATTCTTCTTATTATTTTTTTTCTTTTCTTTTTTTTTTCTTTTTCTTTTATATATATAAAGGAAGAAACATTCACATAATATAGGGAATTTCTTATGGATTGAAGGAAGCTACTACAAGTTTCCAATGCTATTCCCAAGACAAAAATTCCCAATAAAAACACTCATATGCAAAATCATAACCTAAAGCAGAATAAAACTAAGTGGTAATGAAATATGATAGAAATGATGAAAGAATGGGTTATTTACTGAATCAATAAATGAATGAAGGCTCTTTGGCTAGAATGAAAAACCTAAGTGCCTCTATCATACCAAAGTGTTAAACTCTCCTTGTGGCCCTCATAAGCATTACCGAGCAAGTTCTAAAAGTAAAGACAGTAATTGGCACTCTCAACAAGAAATAAATAAAAGCATATAAAGTGTATGCTTACAATTGAGGCTCAATTTCTCACAAGTGTGCTTTTTGAGTAGGTTCCAAACAAAAATCATCAAAATAGAATTAAATAAACCAAAGCAACTTAGTGCAAAACTCAAACTAATTAACTTGCATTCTTTCGCAAGACTCAACACTATCGGTTTTACCCGATCACATGGACATAAACAGGATTTCAAAAGCAAGTCAACAGTAAGAGCATCAGAACAAAGTGAGAAATTTTTAAAATTTTACAAAAAATTGCACAAAGAATAAACAAATAACTGAGATGGGATAAATGAAATGCGATATATACACTAGAAAAGGATCCAAATTTTATATACAAGAATAATAAAACAAATAAAAAAAACACAAGATAACTAAAGCTAAAAGATAAACAAAATACAAGAAAACAAGTGTATATAAATATCACCCACCCCACACTTGAAGGACACACTGTCCTCAGTGTAACATGTTATGGATACCCTGCATGGTAATGCTCATCTAAGAGAAATAAAGGCAATGCAATCCAAATGCATAACATGCATATAAGAAATAAAGTAAATAAATGCAAAAAAAAAAAAATCTAGGGGACTGCCCTGATTGTCCGCCGAGGTTGGTGTAGTGGAAATTCAGTGAATCCTCAATAGAAGCTGCAAATAATAAAATAAAGAATTAAAATCGAAACTGAAACAAAAATTAAATAAAATATGAAAACTAAAACTAATAAAATATTTCAAAATAAAAGGTTAAAATATTAGAAATTAAAGATAAAAATTGGAGTGCCTCCTAAAAGCGCTTCTTTTTGATATGATGAGTCTTCTTAGCTGGACTCATGGTGAAAAGCAAACGGTGGGGATTGATGACCATCCATCCTTCTTCCAAGCAAATGGCTTCAAGTATCTACTTAGAGGACTAATCGTCAAATTCCTCTTCCCGACGGCCAAGCAAGCTGCGAATATGATGGGAGAAACTCGCTCCTCATATATTTGCACGTAGTCATGATGCTCTAGGGGCTCTTCCAATTTGAAAGCTGGAGTTTCACCAATTGGAAGGATCGACGGTTGGGCAATTTCTTCAGGAATGTCGATGGTTTTCTCCAGTCCCTGGCTTGGTTCACTTGCTAGAAGAGACTCGAGCTCCTCTAAGACTTCTTCATTGGATAACTCGTGCTCATCTTCCATCATCAAAGGGACTAGTGGAAAATCTACCAAAAATTCCTCTAACTGCAACTCAGCATCATCAACTGTATGTTCCTGTTGGTAGTCTTTCAGAGGAATCATGTTTGCCTCTTCCTTTTCTGGTTCTATCTCCATGTTCAAGGAGTTGTCCTGCATATAAGCATTATCATCAAACATATTAGATAAACCAGAAAAATTCTCACATGAACGCCTAGAGTTACGACGCTCAAATGTTCCTCAGATTCAGTAGCATTTGATGGAGTTCCCAATTGCTCTTCAGCTAGTAACTTGAAGATCAAGCCTACTTGATACTCTATGTTCTCAATTGAGGCTTGTTGACCTTCAAGTACCCTCTCTATTTGTTGGAATCTATCCTCAAGACTTGTAAAGAACCTCATGATTAGCTCCTCTGACACTAACTCTTCATCTTGAGTTGAAGGTGCAAGATTAGGCTGCTGATGTGGTTGCTGAGATCCTAGTGGTTCTTGGCCATCTAAGCTCCATCGAAAGGGTGAATGAGTGCTCGACTCTTGATTGTAGGTGCTTCCATACGAGTCATTTGGCCAACTTCCCGTATAATTCACCTGTTCACAGTTATAAGAACAATGAGTAAAGTCATTGCACAATGGACAATCATTACTCAAATGTAAACCATAACAAAATTCATAAAAAACTTGAGATGAAAGGATAGGAGTGGAGAGTTGATCGGTAGCCCTGCAAAACGATTCCATTCAAGCTTCTCAAGATCCACGGGTATCCCAATTTTTAGCACTCTCTTGGTTCTTGATCCCATTTTCCAACATGTCATACAAAGAGTTTAGCATTAAACCTCCTTATCATCCACTACCTGAATCATAAACTTAACTAAATAAATATGTACAAACAAAATAGAAATAAATAAAAAGAATGGCTAAATTAACAAATAGCAAATTTCACTATAGTTTTCAAACATTCCTCAGCAACGGCGCCAAAAACTTGATGGTTGCTATCTATGCAGCTACAACCTAAGGTAATGTACCTATTGATGCAGTCTAGCACTAATGGCGAGTATCAAGGTCATATTCCTCAGGGAAGTGAAAGCCCAGAGTTACTCCTTTGTTCTTTGTTATATTAGCCTATGAATAATTCCTAAATTAACTAATAGCTACTCTAATTGTTGTCTAACTACGACTACTAGGGAAGGATTAATTCAAGTTAAGGAATAACCCTTTGGGAAATCTTGTCTCTAGAGAATGGAAACTAAAAATGGAATTGATTGATTGAATTCAATTTTTGTGGGAAAATCTCTATGCAATTAACGCCTTTCTCAAGGACACTAACATCTTAACTTAGATTAATTAGGTTGAAATCTCTTCCTAACTCTAATTATCCAAATTAGCATTATGTACCATTTAACACCATTGAGAGTTATTAATTCTCAATCCGGTAGAACGAACACCCTATCTCTAGGCGAATTCAATTCTAGGTTGCAAAGGACAATCCAAACTTAAACGTCTTTCTCAAGAACATTCAAATTCTAATAATCATTCAACAAGATATGAAGAACAAATCAATAAGCACTTCCATTGCAAACCAATATTGAAAATCAATACATTCAATTCAAAAGTTAAGTACAAAAATCCCTAGATAAAGAACCCCAATAGGTTAACAAGTTTAGCTAATCATGTTCATTATCAAAACCCACAAGAATTCAATTACAATAATGAGTAAAGGTAGAGAAACCCGAATACACCCTTGGATGAGAGTAAATAGCTCAAATTCCTCTTGCCCAATCTTGAATCGATTCTTGTTCCTCTTGCTCTAATTGAAACCAATCAACGAACCTCGCCAATCTTCAATCTTCGAAGAGAATCCAATTGAAACCTTGGTCCAAGTCTCCTTTTTCCTTAGTTCCAGCTCAGAAAACCCTTAGAGAGAGAAAGAATAGAGTTTGGGATGTCCTCCCCCCTTTTTCTCATTTCCCTCTTTTCTTTCTTTTAATTAATTCGTCCAGCTGCCACGAACATGGCCGTGTTGATGCCCGTGTTGGGAACACGGCCTGGTATTGGTGGGCGTGTTGGGAACACGGCCCCGTGCTGATGGCCGTGTTACTCTCTGTGGTCGTGCTCCTTAACGCTTCTTTTTCCTATTGTCAAATGCACCCAACACGGCCTGCTTTGTCGCCCATGTTAGGAACACGACTTGCTCTTCAGAACATGTTGGGAACACGGCTAGTGTTAAAACCAACAAGGTCGTGTTCAGCTTCCTCATGTGCGAACTTGACTTGTTTCGGCAACTTTGACGTCCAATTCTGCTCCAATTCTTCCCTTCATCACTCTTTGACTTCTTTTGGACCTAATGCACACAAACAGACGCATAGGGTGAGTGTTAGGACCAATTCACATCCAAATGTAAAATTAAATCAGCCTTAAAAACCCCATTTAGATATGTGTATTCTACGCACATCAAGCGGTCACACAGTCCGATGTATTCATTCTCTAGGCTATGCAGCATTGTAAGAAGTTTGACATAGGGTATTTGTTTGCTCGTCAAGTATGTTCCTTCATAGTCGACGCCCAGAAGAAAATGCATTGCTGCTTTGGCCCATATGTGACTAGATTGGCAAAGAGATTGGATGTACTAGACGACTGTCTAGCTGAGCTTTCTCAAATTGGCGACATGACACCATAAGGGGTTAGACAGATGATCAACATGCAGAAGATCACGGCCACTCGACATCCACATGGCATTAAGTATAGGCTCGTTAGTGCAATAGTCACGGTGGCTAGAGAGGCAGCAGCTCGAGGAGCTCAAGACCCTATAGCTGAGATTCTAGATGTTAGGGCTCCTAACCCAGCTAGAGTATTTATGCCTACACTTGGAGCTTCCTCTTCTTACTTTACAGGGACATCGAGTGCTCAGATTAGTGCTTTGCCTGACCGATTAGATTGAGTTTGTGATTTACAGTAGTAACACTATACTGAGTTTTTGCAGCACAGGAAGGAGTTTAGGCAGTTTCAAGATGAGACTAGGGCACAGTTCCAGGGGTTAAATAATATACTTCAGCAGCTTATGCATGGATTGGATAGGCATGCCACTCAGACGGTGGAGGAGTAGATACAAAAGATGGCGGATTCAGGAGCACAATCTCAACAGTTCATTGATGACATGGAGTTTGATTTAGCAGGTTGTTTCACGGAAATTGTGCTGCCACCACCACCCCCTCCTTCAGCGCCTTCCCTTACTCCTCACCCTCTAGCCGATCCAGCCAGTGAGGATGTCCCTCCACCAGACTACCAGCGGTGAAAAAATTTGTGTTCTATTTCTTTTCCTTTTCCTTTTTATTTTCTTTCTTTATTTTTTATTTTATTTTCATTTCTTTTGCATTTTTATTTTATTTTATTTTCTTTCCTTTTTCTTTCATCTTATGTTATTTTAGTTGAACACTTTGCCTTGCCCTTATGCTATGTATATTTAATATGATCTTCACTCTTCTTATGTGCTAGCTATGTTATATACCCACTTTTTCTAACACTGAGTGCAGTTTTTTATTCAAGTGTGGGTTGGGAATTTACAGTTTTATTATCCCTTGATTGTATTTATTTGCATATATTATGTTTAGGTAATGATAATGGACTATTCTTAGGATGTTAGGACCTAGGTTCTTCATGTCATTTAAGCTTAGTTTGTTCTTTTGTAATTAATGACTTAATTCACACACTTGTAATTGATTGTCCCTCTCGATTTTTGTTCTTAGAAAGCAATTTCACTTTGTTCAATATGTCACTTTGGCCAGGTTAAACCGGTGTTGGTTGAGTTCTTTGCAAATTTTCAGCCTTTATCTTTGAACTTTGATTATGACAATCTCTTATACCATTTACGTAATGACTCAATTGACAAGTCTGGGAACCAATTGCAAATTTTAGCCACTTCAAACACAAGCTTTTGGACCAAAATTTGAGCATCCATTGCAAATTATGCTCATAATACTTTCTTGTTTAACTGTGCACTGTACTTAATTTTATTTCTAGAACTTGCTCTATAATGGTTGTTGAGGTTACATGAATTTTTGAATAGCATTAAATGATTTGGGCAACTTAGGATTCACTATATCTGGCCAAAAGCCTACCCTTTGTTTCCATTAGTCATATAGTTTTAAGCCTTAACCTTTTCTTTATGATTTACACTTATACACTACATTTATATCATTATCTACATTTATCTTTTCTTTCACTCCGTATACTGAATAATTATGTGTTGTGCTTCTTCTTTTATGGAATCATAGCACCTAATTTTGTTATAAATTTACTTAGTCCTTTTAATCATTCTTTGATACTCCCTTCAATCCAAATTGTATAACTATTCTTATTGTTTGTGTCATTAACCATGCTGCCCCTATGTCAGCTGTAGTGGCATATAAAAAAATTTAATTTAAATAAGTGTATATTGTGCCTCTTTCTTAGCTCTTTTCTCTTTTGGATTCAATTCCTTAAGCATCCTCTACTTCAAATAAGGCTCAGTGAGTACTTTTGTTGATTTGGCATTCAGCTTTTGAAGCATTCATTCTAAATAATTACATGATTTTTCAGTATACTTTACACTTTTACCCAAATATTCTTACCTTTACCTTAGCCACATTTCAACCCTTGTAAAGACCCTTTGATTTTGGTATTCATTTATTCGCAGTAGCGAAGATGGGGTTTATGAGCAAGCTTATGGTAAACAGGTTTTGTGCAGCTGCATTAACGGAATCTTTTTGTTTACTTGTAAACACTGTGAATGATTTGAGAGATTCCTGTAAGGCAATAGTTCCTAGTCTTTAATGTTGAGTTGTTATATAAGTTGTACTTCTAGATGGTAATATTATAGTTCTTCTTTGAAGGTGTATGATTTGTTTAGGTACTTGAGTTTCATTCTTTATATGTTGAATAAGGTTAAGTTGTGAACCTTAGCATGGATTTTAAGGCGTGATTGTTGCTTGTATATGTATTAAGCTATTGATTACTTGAGGACAAGCAAAACCTTAAGTATGGGGTGATTGGATATGCATTGTGTTACACATGTTAATTACTTCCATTTTATGCATAGTTTTCTTATTTTATGCTAGAATCACCGATGTTTTGGTTCCTTTCACATTTTAGGTGATCATTTATAGACATTATCAGTATTTCAGGGAGATATGTGCAAATACGGACCATAATCCATCAAAATTGAGCAAAGGCTAGCATTTCAAGGTTGAGCACGGCCTAGACTCTAGCTGTGCTGAACCATCAACATTTGACCCTCAAAAGTGGCCTTTCGGCACGGTTTTTGAGGCCACCACGGTCTCCATCACGGCTCGTGGTGGCTCAGCACCGGCGAGGGCACGGTAAGGGACAAGAGGTTGATTTTCGAGACTCAAAGGTCCAGCACGGCCTGGACTTCGCTCGTACTGACCAGCACGGGCTTGACCATGGTCGTGCTGGGACATTTATATAGGCAAAATCGATTTCTGTTGTTAGGGTTCGGTTTTCTGACTTTAGGTCTCATATACGCGCACAAGCCACCTCTTTTCAGACTTTGATATTCAACTTTGGTAGACCATTTTGTAGATTTAAGGACGCATTTCAGCAGTTCAAGCATCATATTGAAGATCAAGAGCAGATTTGGAGGCATTCAAGAGGCAATTCGAGGTTCATTATTCAGATTTTTGGAGATTTATGACTGTTCATCTGACTTGAAGAAGAAGGGTGTACATGTTTCCAATTTTCTTTTCTGTATTTGTTCCTTATTCTGTGTTATTCGTTAGCATGAGTAGCTAGAGCTGTTGAACCTATTGGGGTTGCTTTGTTTGTTGGATTACACTTAATGTTTATGAGATTTTGATTATCAATGCTTATATTCTTCTTGCTTTCAGCATTAATAAGATATCACATTATTTATGAGACATTGTGAATTGTGTTATTTAGATTGCTTTTTGTAATTGAGAAATTCATTTAGTAGTTAGAAAATTGAATAACAAGAACTGGTTAATGATTACTTAAAGATAAGAGTAATTAACTAGCCGGACTAAGAATTAACAACTCTTAATAGTAGTGGATTAATCTTAAGGCTAACCTAAAATCAATCATAGGAAGAGTTTCCATCATTTAGGTTCTTAGGTTTAGGAATTCAGTGTTCTCGAGAGGGAACTCAAATTCAATTTAGAATTCGCTCACGGGTAATCATAATTGGTAATCAATCTAATTTCTACCTCCACTAAAATCCAACTAGCTTAGGTCCCCTTGAGTTTGCTTTCTTTCCTTCTTTGTTTCACTAAATCTTTGCAGATTACTTGACATTTAGCTAACCATTCAGCTTGCATCTGGTCATAGAATAGTAACTGCATCAATTTTATTTAAGCTAAGAATAACATAAGATGCTGGAGTAGTTCTAGGATCACCCTTCCTCGAGAATATGACCTTGATACTCGCCATTAGTGCTAGTCTACATTGATAGGTTCACTGTCTTAGATTGTAGCTACATAAATAGCCCATCAGTCCGCACTGCGCTCATATTGCCCATAGAGCTTCCTCCTCTAAGGCAAGTATAGGATCAGCAGCTTGCCATCCTACGGCGGCTTGAGTAACAATGGCTTCATCAAGTACTCCTTGATTCTGTCCAAGGCCCTATAATAGTGTTCATCTCACACAACAGACTAATGCTTCCTCATAAGCTTAAAGATAGGGTCACAAACCATTGTGAGCTTAAAAATGAACCTGGTGATGTATTACTAGCGTCCTAGGAATCCTCCGACTTCTTTCTCTATCTTTGGCACTGGCATCTCTGAATAGCCTTGACCTTGTCTGGATCGATCTCTATGCACCACTAACTCACTGTGCCCTAATAGCTTCCTCGTTGTAACCCAGAATACTGATGTGCACAGTTTTACACATATTTGCTTGCATATTATTGCATATGTTCTTAGCAATTATTATGCTTTTATTCCTAGATCACCCGTGTTTTGTCTTCTTTTGCATTTCAGGAGCATTTATAGGACCGTCATCAGTGTTTAAGCAATTATAGATCAATACGTGTGGAAATGGACGAGAATTCATCAAGATCGGACAAGAGCTTGCGTTGCACACATTGAGCACGGCCTTGACTGACCATCACGGCCTAGACTCTGGCCGTGACCAACCATCGAAACTTGGTCTTCAAAATAATAGTTTGGGCACGGTTTCCGAGGCTACCACGGCCTCCACCACGGGTCGTGGTGGCCAACACCGGTGGGGGTACGGCCGTGGTGAAACCCTAGTTGTATGAGATTCACAATTTCAGCACGGCCTAGACTCGGTCAGCACGGCCTTGACCACGGCCGTGCTGAATTAAATATATAAGGATCAGCACGGCCTTGACCACGGCCGTGCTGAAATAAATATATAAGGAAAACATATTTTTTTAGGAAAAAGAAAATAGGGGGGAAGGAGTGACATAGAGCCCTGGCGGCTGGATCGGTTTCTGCACAGTATTGAGTGCGAGAGAGAGTTGTAGGGAGGAGGAATCCTGGAATCACAAGGTTCCGAGTGCAAAATAGTAGTGGAGCAATTCAAGAGGCAATTTGGGAGATTAATTAAAGTGGAGATCCAGATTTGGAGCTGTTCATCCAATTCGAGAGAAAAGGGTGTACATGTTTTATTTTCATTATTCTTTCATTGTAATTGATTTCCTAGATTGTTTTAAACATGAACATGTTTAGCTAGACTGATTAAATCCATTGGGATTTCTTTACTATGTTGGCTTAATATTATATTGCTGGATTGTTTAAGTTGGTTTTGTATTCTTCTTGCTTTCAGTATTAATAAGATAACATTATTCATGAGACGTTGTGAATTGTGGTGTTTAGATTGCTTTGTGTGATTGAGAAGTCCATTTGGCAATTGGAATGTTGAATAGCAAGAACTGGTTAATAATCGCTTAGAGATAAGGATAATTAACTAGCCGGATTAAGAATTAACAAAGCTTAATAGAGGCGGATTAAAGCTTAATGCTAATTTAAGAATCAATCGTTAGGAAAAGATTCCAACTTTAGGTTATTAGATTTAGGAATTCGTTTATCTCGAGAGAGAAACCGAATTCGGTTAAGAATTCATCCATGAGTAGCATAATTAGACTCACTAATCCTTTATCTATTGTTTGATTGCCAACTAGTTTAGGTTCCCTTTGGGTTTGCTTTCTTGTCTTGGTTATTTCATTTATCCATTCATTCCTGCATCTCCCTTAGAACTTAGCTTGTAGTTAATAGTTAGTTTAGAAATTATTCATCACTCATTTTAGGTTAATATAACAAAGAACAAAGGAGTAACTCTGGGCTTTCACTTTCCCGAGGAATACTACCTTGATACTCGCCATTAGTGCTAGACTGCATCGATAGGTACAGTGCCTTAGATTGTAACACAAATATCACACATCAAGTTTTTGGCGCCGTTGCCGGGGAATGTTTAAAAACTAGAGTGAAATTTGCTATTTGTTAATTTAGCCATTTTTTCTTTTTATTTTATTTCTGTTTTGTTTGTTTATATTTATTTAGTTAAGTTTATGATTCAAGTAGTAAATGATAAGAAGGTACAATGTTAAATTCAAACTCTTTGTATGATGCGTTGGAAAATAGGATTAGGAACCAAGAGAGTGCTAAAAATTGGGATACCCATGCATCTTTAGAAGGTCGAGTGGAATCGTTTTGCAGGGCTACTGATCAACTCTCCACTCCTATCCTTTCATCTCAAGTTTTTTGTGAATTTTGTTGTGGTTTACATTTGAGTAATGATTGTCCATTGTATAGTGATGTTGCTCATTGTTCTTATAACTATAAACAGGTGAATTATACGGAACGTTGGCCAAATGACTCGTATGGAAGCACCTACAATCAAGAGTTGAGCACTCATTCACCCTTTGGATGGAGCTTAGATGGCCCAGAACCACCAGATCTCAAAGAACCACATCGTGACCCTAATCTCGCAGCTTCAACTCAAGATGGAGAGTTAGTGTCGGAGGAGCTGATGATGAGGTTCATTACAAGTCTTGATGATAGATTCTAACAAACATAGAGGGTACTTGAAAGTCAACAAGCCTCCATTAAGAACATAGAGCATCAAGTAGGCTTGATCTTCAAGTTACTAGCTGAAGAGCAATTGGGAACTCCAACAAACGCTACTGAATCTGAGGAACACTTGAGCGCCGTCACTTTGTGTTCAGGTGAAAATTTTTCTGGTTTATCTACTATGTTTGACGATGATGCTTATGTGCAGGACGATTTCTTGAACATGGCGATGGAACTAGAAAAGAAAGAGGAGAACATGATTCCTTTGAAAGACTATCAACAAGAACGTGCAGTTGATGATGCTGAGTTGTAGTTAGAGGAATTTTTGGTGGATTTTCCACTAGTCCCTTCGATGATGGAAGATGAGCACGAGTTATCCAATGAAGAAGTCTTGGAGGAGCTTGAGTTTCTTCTAGCAAGTAAACCAAGCCAAGGACTAGAGAAAACCATCGACGTTCCTGAAAAAATTGCCTAACCGTCGATCCTTCCAATTGGTGAAACTTCAGCTTTCAAATTGGAAGAGCCCCTAGAGCATCATGAGTATGTGCAATTATACGAGGAGTGACTTTTGCCCATCATACTGGCAGCTTGCTTGATAGTCGGGAAGAGGAAATTGATGATTATCCCTCTAAGTGGATACTTGAAGCTATTTGCTTGGAAGAAGGATGGATGGTCGTCGATCACGCCCATTTGCCTTTCACCATGAGTCCAGCTAAGAAGACTCATCACATCAAAACAAAGTGCTTTTGGGAGGCACCCCAATTTTTATCTTTAATTTCTAATATTTTAACCTTTTGTTTTGAAACATTTTATTAGTTTTAGTTTTCATATTTTATTTAATTTTTCTTTCAGTTTCGATTTTATTTCCATATTTTATTATTTTCAGATTCTACCGCGGAGGCACTGAATTCCCACAACATCAGCCTCGATGGATGATCAGGGCAGTCCCCTAGATCTTTTTATTTTTCTGTATTTATTTACTTTATTTTTCATACATGTCATGCACTTGGATTGTATTGCCTTTGTTCTCTTAGTTGAGCATCCCATGCAGGGTATCCACAAAATTTTACACTGAGGACAGTGTTTTTTCAAGTGTGGGGTGGTTGTGGGTAAACCTTATAATCCTACTCTCTCATATGATTCTTAGATATATATGAAATTGCTATCACTAGGTGTTGTGTATTGTTAGGATGTTAGAACACTGTGTTTTTATGCACTTGAGTATGCTATTTTTGAGCTGATTGATGACTTGATTTATAGAATTGTAGTTACTTTTCTTTGTTGTTCATTGTCCTTGGAAAACAATTGATGGTGTTTTACACATCAACCCTGCCGGGTTAAATTGGTGTTATTTAATTGTTTTTCGAATTGTCGAATTTTAACTTAGAACGTTGATAATGTCATATGCATGTGTTTCTTAAGTAATGATTCAATTAATGATGTTGTGAACCAATTGCAACTAATACCACACCTCAAAGTGAGATTTTGAGCCTGTTGAGCATTCATTATACTTATGCTCTTTATATTTCTTGTTTGAGTGTGCATTGTACTTAACTTTGCTTCTAGAACTTGCTTTGTAATGCATGTTGAAGTTACATGAATATTGTGAATACCATGAGATGATTTGGGCGATTTAGAATTCACCACATTTGACCAAAAGCCTATCACCTTATGTTTCCATTAGTTAGCCACTTTTGAGCCTTAACCTTTTCTTCATAATCTATAACTATACACTTCAATTATACCATTCTTTACATTTATCTTTCCTTTACCCTTATGCTGGAATTTCTTTCTGTGATTTGTTCAACTTTATGTGGGATTAAAATGCCAGTTGCTATGTTGGTAAATTCACTAAATTTTTTTGATATTTTAAATGCTCCCTTTGATCCAATTTGTATTTGTTATTCTTTATGTTTATTCGAGTTGTATGCAGCGGTCGCTAATAAGCTGCTAGTTCATTATTAAAAAAACAAGAAAAAAAAAGAAAAAGAAAAAAAACAAGAAGAAGAAAAAAAAATATAATAAACAAAATTCTTTAATTATTTATCTCTTTATTGGATTTAGAGCATTTGCGAGCGTTATTCTATGAAGTAGGGATTTTAGTGAATGATTCTTTTTGTGATCTTAGGCATTTAATCCTTTGAGCATATACTATTGTTTATCGCACGAATTCCAGCATTTTCACACTTCTGTCCAAATCTCCGTACCTTTACCTTAGCCCCATTATAACCTTGGTAAAGACCCTTTGATTTTGGTATTTACTTGTTCACAGTAGCGAAGATATGATTTATGAGCAAGCTTATGGTGAGCGGGTCTTGTGCATTTGCTTTGAGGGATTTGTTATTCACCTAATATACACTTTGAGCGACTTGAGTGATCCTAGCGAGGCACTGGTTCGTGATGTTTGTATTGAGTTGTCATTTAAGTTATTCATGCATTAATATTATTTCCATTCTCTGTTAATGATTTGCAATTTCATTTATGATTGAGTATCCTTTGAGATGTGTCGGATATTATTTGTTGTGGACTAGGGGCATAAATTGTAAGGAATTGCTAACTGCAGTTTTATGAGGTGAGTTGTTAATTGCTTGAGGACAAGCAATAGCTTAAGTGTGGGGTAATTTGATGTGCATAGTTTTACACATATTTACTTGCATATTATTGCGTATGTTCTTAGCAATTATTGTGATTTTATTCCCAGATCACCCGTGTTTTGTCTTCTTTTGCATTTCAGGAGCATTTATAGGACATTCATTGATGTTTAAGCAATTATAGATCAATACGTGTGGAAATGGACGAGATTTCATCAAGATCGGACAAGAGCTCGTGTTGCACACATTGAGCACGGCCTGAGTCAAGGCCGTGCTGACCATCACGGCCTGGACTCTGGCTGTGACCAACCATCGATACTTGGTCTTCAAAATAATGGTTTAGGCACGATTTCCGAGGCCACCACGGGCCATGGTGGCCAGCATCGGCGGGGGCACGGCCGTGGTGAAACCCTAGTTGTGTGAGATTCACAGTTTTAGCACGGCCTAGACTCCGACCGTGCTGACCAGCATGGCCTTGACCACGGCCGTGCTGAATTAAATATATAAGGAAAACGTATTTTTTTAGGGAAAAGAAAATAGGGGGGGAAGGAGTGACATAGAGCCTTGGCGGCTGGTTCGGTTTCTACACAGTATTGAGTGCGAGAGAGAGTTGTAGGGAGGAAGAATCCCGGAATCGCAAGGTTCCGAGTGCAAAATAGTAGTGGAGCAATTCAAGAGGCAATTTGGGAGATTAATCAAAGTGGAGATCTAGATTTGGAGCTGTTCATCCAATTCGAGAGAAAAGGGTGTACATGTTTTATTTTCATTATTCTTTCATTGTAATTGATTTCATATATTGTTTTAAACATGAACATGTTTAGCTAGACTGATTAAATTCATTGGGATTTCTTTACTATGTTGGCTTAATATTATATTGCTGGATTGTTTGAGTGGTTTTATATTCCTCTTGCTTTCAGTATTAATAAGATAGCATTATTCATGAGACGTTGTGAATTGTAGTGTTTAGATTGCTTTGTGTGATTGAGAAGTCCATTTGGCAATTGGAATTTTGAATAGCAAGAATTGGTTAATAATCGCTTAGAGATAAGGATAATTAACTAGCCGGATTAAGAATTAACAAAGCTTAATAGAGGCGGATTAAAGCTTAATGCTAATTTAAGAATCAATCGTTAGGAAGAGATTCCAACTTTAGGTTATTAGATTTAGGAATTCGGTTATCTCGAGAGAGAAAATGAATTCTGTTAAGAATTCATCCATTAGACTCACCAATCCTTTATCTGTTGTTTAATTGCCAACTAGTTTAGGTTCCCTTTGGGTTTGCTTTCTTGTCTTGGTTATTTCATTTATCCATTCATTCCTGCATCTCCCTTAGTTAATAGTTAGTTTAGAAATTATTCATCACTCATTTTAGGTTAATATAACAAAGAACAAAGGAGTAACTCTAGGCTTTCGCTTTCTCGAGGAATACGACCTTGATACTCCCCATTAGTGCTAGATTGCATCGATAGGTACACTGCCTTAGATTGTAGCTAACACAAACAGCACACATCAAATACACTCTTCCTCACGTTGAGTCTCATGTTATATCTTTCCACTCGTCCTAAACACATACTAAGAGATGGAAAAGTGCCCTTCTCTTGTCTTAGATTTTACCATTATGTCATCAACATACACCTCCACCTCATTGTGCATAATGTCATGAAACAAAGTAGTGGCTGCTCTTTGATAAGTTACCCCTGCATTCTTTAGTCTAAAAGGCATAACATTGTAGTAGTATGTCCCCTACTTGGTGATAAACGACATCTTCAACTTTTCCACTGCTGCCATCATGATCTGATTGTACTCGGAGAACCCGTCCGCAAAAGAGTACATCGCATTTGAAGCGGCACTGTCGACTATTACGTCTATGTGGGGAAGAGGAAAGTCATGCTTTGGCCATGCCTTGTTCAAGTCCCTATAATCTGTGAACATTCAGACTATACCATCCTTCTTCGAGACTAGAACAATATTTGCTAACTACTCAGGGTAATCAACTCTATCGAGAAAAGTAGCCTTAGCTTGCTTGACGGCCTCTTCTTGTAATTTCTCTTCCCATTTCGGCCTCAATCTTCTCATCTTTTGCTTGATCAGTTTGATATGCGGATGAGTTAGGATATGTTGTTTAACTATTTTCTTGTCTAGACCTGGCATGTCGTCATAGGACCAAGTAAATACCGCTTTTCTTTTTTTTTTTTCTATTGTTTTCTAAAATTCTCTCCTCTCTTCAGGAGTTATATCATGAGCTATCAGAATATTCTGTGGACATGCACATATCATGGTTATCAAAATGCACACTACCATCAGGAAAAACATCACACAAGTAACAAAATTGTTTATATCATTGATCTTAAACAAAAAAGGAGACACCGTCCTCATAAATGTTGGACGTTATTACATCATCATCATAAAAAACATCAATGATATTATTTCTATAAGAGTAGCTACTTCCTCTTGGTTTATCTTCTCTGGTTGAGCAGCGAACTCTTCTAGCTTCAACTCTTCTATCTTAGTGGTGACCTTCTCTCGGACTTCCTTGATATTCAATTCGACCATCTTGTTGATAATTAGGTTCTTAAAAATCTCTAACCCTGCTACCTTAGTCCCAACTACATTAATAGGTTCAGGCTCCCGAGAGTAGGGCTTATACTCTTAGACGAACATGTCTTTTAAAGTCTTGCTCTTCAATTTGCCCTATTTTTCTTCTTCAGAGTATCCTATACCTCACCGAGTCTTCTGACTTTTGATGTCTGACACCTCCACTATATCATGCTAATTCTTTCCCAGCCCTATTCCGGGCATGAAATTCATTCTCTTGAACATGCTGGCTACTTTAGGATCCATATAGTCTTCATAAAGAACAACCACTTGGAATCCAATAGGGGAATCCACCTTTTTGACTACTTCTTGGATTGCAGTTAAATATAGAAGTGAGCCGATCATACATCTATAGATCTTTTCATTGATGCTCTTACCTTTCTCATTCTTGTCCAACTTTGTTGTGACACTCATTGGTGTTTTGGCTACTTTGCAACCATCCATCTCAAATTTCTTTAATGATTATCTTGTGTACTTGGATTGGTTAATGAATATCCCATCCTTGATTTGCTTGATTTGAAGACCAAGGAAGAATTTGAGCTCTCCCATCATGCTCATTTCAAATTCCCTAGTCATACACTTATCAAAATCCTCATAAGGCAACTCATTAGTAGCTCCAAATACAATGTCATCAACATAAATTTGAACAGTTAGAGTATCATGTTTATGTTTCTTTATGAAAAGAGTAGTGTTAACCTTGCCCTTTTGAAATCCATTTTTAATTAAAAAAGAACTAAGCCTTTCATACCAAGCTCTAGGAGCTTGCTTCAACCTATACAACGCTTTAGAAAGTTTGAAAATATGATTGGGAAACTTATGATTTTCAAAATTGGGAGGTTGCTTAACATAGACTTCCTCCTCAATGAAACCATTTAAAAAAGCACTTTTCACATCCATTTGAAACAACTTAAAATTCATGTGACATGCATATGCTAAAAGCATCCTAATAACGTCTAATCTAGCAACCGGAGCAAAGGTTTTATCATAATTTATCCTCTCCTCTTGGTTGTAACTGATGAGCATAGTTTTATACATATTTGCTTGCATATTATTGCGTATTTTCTTAGCAATTATTGTGCTTTTATTCCCAGATCACCCGTGTTTTGTGTTCTTTTGCATTTCAGGAACATTTATAGGACCATCATCGTTGTTTAAGCAATTATAGATCAATACGTGCGGAAACGGACGAGAATTCATCAAGATCGGACAAGAGCCCGCAATGCATACATTGAGCACGGCTGGACTCGGCCGTGCTCAACCAATAACTGATTCTTGAAATTGGCACTTTGGGCACGGTTTCCGTAGCCACCACGGCCTCCGTACGGCCCGTGGTGGCCAACACGGGAGAAACACTACCATTGTGGTTAACACGGGGAGGAACACTACTGGTGAAACCCTACTTGGAGAGATCCACGGTTTCCAAAGACGGCCGGACTTCGTCTTGACCCGACGGCCTTGAACACGGCCGTCTTTGAGTTAAATATATAAGAAAAAATGAGTTTTTCTTAAGAAAGAGAAGAGGGAAAGAAGTGACATTGAGCCCCAGTGGTCGGTTCGGTTTCGCACAACACCGAAAGTAGAGAGAGTTGCGGTGAGTAAGAATCCGGAATCGTAAGATTCCGAGTGCAAAAATGAGTGGAGCAATTCAAGAGGCAGTTTGGGAGATTAATCAAAGTGTAGATCCAGGATTTGGAGCCGTTCATCCAATTCGAGAGAAAAGGGTGTACATGTTTTATTTTCATTATTCTTTCATTGTAATTGATTTCCTAGATTGTTTTAAACATGAACATGTTTAGCTAGACTGATTTAATCCATTGGGATTTCTTTACTATGTTGGCTTGATATTATATTGTTGGATTGTTTGAGTTGGTTTTGTATTCTTCTTGTTTCGGTATGAATAAGATTATGCATTATTCATGAGACGTTGTGAATTGTGATGTTTAGATTGCTTTATGAGATTGAGAAATCCGTTTGGCAATTGGAACTTTGAATAACAAGAACTGGTTAATAATCGCTTAGAGATAAGGATAATTAACTAGCCGGATTAAGAATTAACAAAGCTTAATAGAGGCGGATTAAAGCTTAATGCTAATTTAAGAATCAATCGTTAGGAAGAGATTCCAACTTTAGGTTATTAGGTTTAGGAATTCGGTTATCTCGAGAGAGAAACCGAATTAAGAATTCGTCCACGGGTAGCATAATTAGACTCACTGATCCTTTATCTTTTGTTCGGATGCCAACTAGTTTGGATTCCCTTTGGGTTTGTCTTCTTGTCTTGATTATTTCACTTATCAATTACTCCTGCATCTCCCTTAGAACTTAGCTCGTAGTTAATAGTTAGTTTAGAATTTATTCATCATCCATTTTAGGTTAATATAACAAAGAACAAAGGAGTAACTCTGGGCTTTCGCTTTCCCGAGGAATACGACCTTGATACTCGCCATTAGTGCTAGACTGCATCGATAGGTACACTGCCTTAGATTGTAGCTAACAGTAACCTTTTGCAACCAATCTAGCTTTGTTTCTAGTGATAGATCCTTGCTCATCTAACCTGTTTCTAAACACCCATTTACAACCTATAATTTGGTTATCCTTGGGTCTAGGAACAAGTTCTCACACTTTGTTTCTCCTAAATTGGTTGAGTTCATCTTGCATAGCAATCACCCAATTCTCATCTTTTAGAGCCTCATCAATGGTCCTTGGCTCAATTTGAGAAACAAAGGCTAGATTATTTAAAGCTACTAGTTTAGAATGAGTACTTACACCTTTTGATAGGTCTCTAATGATTTGAGTGGGAGGATGATCCTTTTTGAAGTTCCAACCTTTTGGGAGACCTTGGGAGCTTTCCATCTCTTGGCAGTCTTGAGTTGCATCTTGATTTTGTTGATCTTCTTGAACTTCCTCTATAGGTACATCTACTCCTTTTGAGGGGTCATGAACATTCACTTTGAGTTCCTCAAATACACCTACAAGATCATTCACACAAACACTTTTTCCAAGATCAAGCTTGTTTGATTCATCAAAACAACATTCATAGACTCTTCAACTACTAAAGTACATTTGTTAAAGACTCTATAAGCTTTGCATAAGATGGAATAGCCTAGGAAAATTCCTATATCAGTTTTGGCATCAAATTTTCTTAGGTTATTCTTGGTAGTTAAAATGTAGCATTTGCAACCACAACTCTAAAATATGAGACCTTAGGTTTTGTTCCTTTCAAAAGCTTATCAGATGTTTTTTTTAGTAAAATACTTTTGAAAACCCTATTTGCAACATAACAACTAGTATTAACAGCTTCATCCCAAAAGTAAGAAGGAAATTTGTACTTATTAAGCATTGTCCTAGCCATTTCGACTAGTGTTCTATTTTTCCTTTCCACAACTCCATTTTGTTATGGAGTTCTAGGAGATGAAAAATTGTGAGAAATTCAAATTCTTTACAAAGGTTTTCAAAAAGATCATTTTCAAATTATTTTCCATGATCATTCTTTATAGAGGAAATCAAATACTCTTTTTCATTTTGAACACGTTTTGCAAAAGATTTTGAAAACATTGAAAGCTTTATTCTTATGAGCAAGGAAGTTAACCTAAGTAAATCTAGAGTAATCATCAACAATCACAAATGCATACGACTTTCCACCTAAACTAGCTGATGGTTGCTACTTGTGTTAGCTACAATCTAAGGCAGTGTACCTATCGATGCAGTCCAGCACTAATAGCGAGTATCAAGGTCGTATTCCTCGGGAAAGTGAAAGTCCAGAGTTACTCCTTTGTTCTTTGTTATATTAACCTAAAATGAGTGATGAATAATTTCTAAACTAACTAATAGCTACAAGCTAAGTTCTAAGGGAGATGTAGGAGTAATTGATAACTAAAATAACCAAGACAAGAAAGCGAACCCAAAGGGAACCTAAACTAGTTGGCAATCAAACAAAAGATAAAGGATTGGTGAGTCTAATTATGGTACCCGTGGATGAATTCTTAACCAAATTCAGTTTCTCTCTCTCGATAACCGAATTCCTAAACCTAATAACCTAAAGTTGGAATCTCTTCCTAACGATTGATTGTTAAATTAGCATTAAGCTTTAATCCGCCTCTATTAAGCTTTGTTAATTCTTAATCCGGCTAGTTAATTATCCTTATCTCTAAGCGATTATTAACCAGTTCTTGCTATTCAAAATTCCAATTGCCAAATGGACTTTTCAATCACACAAAGCAATCTAAACACACAATTCACAACGTCTCATGAATAATGCATTATCTTATTAATACTGAAAGCAAGAAGAATACAAAACTAACCCAAACAATCCAATAATATAATACTAAGCCAACATAGTAAAGAAATCCCAATCGATTTAATCAATCTAGCTAATCATGTTCATTATCAAAATCCACAAGAATTCAATTACAACAATGAGTAAAGGTAGAGAAAACCTGATTACACCCTTGGATGAGAGTAAACAGCCCCAATTCCTCTTGCTCGAATTGAATCGATTCTTGTTCCTCTTGCTCGATTTGAAAAGCAATCAATGAAGCTCGCCCAATCTTCATTCTTTGAAGGGAATCCGATTGAAACTCGCCCAGTCTCCTTTTCCCTTAGTTTCAGCTCAGAAAATCCTTAGGGAGAGAAAAATTAGGGTTTGGAACGTTCTCCGCCGCTCTCTTTTTCTTTCCTCTCTTCTTTCTTTTAATTAATTCCCCCTGTCGCTGCCAACACGGCCGTGTTGATGCCCGTGTTCCCAATACAGGCTGGTGTTTATGCTCGTGTTACTCTCTGTGGCCGTGCTCCCTAAGAACTTCCTCTTGTTTGATGTTTGATGTACCCAACACGGCCGTGTTCAGCTTCCTCATGCACATACTTAGCTTGTTTCGGCAGCTTTGACGTCCAATTATGCTCCAATTCTTCCCTTTATCATTCTTTGACTTCTTTTGGACCTAATGCACATAAACAGACGCATAGGGTGAGTGTTGGGACCAATTCACGTCCAAATGTCCATAAAATCATTCTTAAAAACCTCATTTAGATGTGTGTATTTTATGCACATCACTAGCTACTCTAGTAGGTCCCAACAAATCCATATGTGATAGTTAAAGTGGTCTAGAAGTGCTTACAATAGTTTTGAGTTTAAAGGATGATAGATGTTTTCCCATTTGATATGGTTCACAAGGCTTGTCTTTGATGAACTTCACTTTGGAAAGCCCATTAACTAGCTTCTCTTTGGCTAACTTGTGTAAAAGCTCCATGCTTACTTGTCCAAGTCTTTTATGCCATAGATAAGATTCATCACTAATAGACACAAGACACTTGAAAGATTCATTAGCAACTTTGTGTAGGTCAATTGTCTAAGTGTTGCCACTTTTTTCTCCTTTGAACATGATGTGCGTAAATACACACATCTAAATAGGACTTTTAAGATTGATTTGATGGACATTTGGATGTGAATTGGTCCCAACACTCACCCTATGTGTCTGTTTGTGTGCATTAGGTTCAAAAGAAGTCAAAGAATGATAAAGGGAAGAATTGGAGCATAATTAGACGTCAAAGCTGCCGAAATAAGCTAAGTACGAGCATGAGGAAGTTGAACATGGCCGTGTTGGTTTCAACACTGGCCGTGTTCCCAACACGGCCGTGTTGGTTGCATCAAACATCAAAGAAAAAGAAGTTTTTAGGGAGCACGACCACAGAGAGTAACACGGGCATAAACACCAGCCCGTGTTGGGGACACGGGCATCAACACAACTGTATTGGCAGCGACAGGGGGAATTAATTAAAAGAAAGAAGAGAGGAAAGAAAGAAAGGAAAGTGGGGGAGAATGTCCCAAACCCTAACTTTTCTCTCCCTAAGGGTTTTCTGAGCTAAAACGAAGGGAAAAGGAGACTTGGATCAAGGTTTCAATCGGTTGAAGATTGGGTGAGGTTCGTTGATTGGTTTTCAAATCGAGCAATAGGAACAAGAATCGATTCAATTCTAGCAAGAGGAATTGGGGCTGTTTACTCTCATTCAAGGGTGTAATCTGATTTTCTCTACCTTTACTCATTGTTGTAATTGAATTCTTGTGTATTTTGATAATGAACATGATTAGCTAGATTGATTAAATCCATTGGGATTTCTTTACTATGTTGGCTTAGTATTATATTGTTGGATTGTTTGGGTTAGTTTTGTATTCTTTTTGCTTTCAGTATTAATAAGATAATGCATTATTCATGAGACTTTGTGAATTGTGTGTTTAGATTGCTTTCTGTGATTGAGAAGTCCATTTGGCAATTGGAATTTTGAAAAGCAAAAATTGGTTAATAATTGCTCAGAGATAAGGATAATTAACTAGCCGGATTAGGAATTAACAAAGCTTAATAGAGGCGGATTAAAGCTTAATACTAATTTAAGAATCAATCGTTAGGAAGAGATTCCAACTTTAGGTTATTAGATTTAGGAATTCGGTTATATCGAGAGAGAAACCGAATTCGGTTAAGGATTCGTCCACGGGTAGCATAATTAGACTCACCAATCCTTTATCATTTGTTTGATTACCAACTAGTTTAGGTTCCCTTTGGGTTTGCTTTCTTGTCTTGGTTATTTTAGTTATAAATTACTTTTGCATCTCCCTTAGAACTTAGCTTGTAGCTATTAGTTAGTTTAGAAATTATTCATCATTTATTTTAGGTTAATATAACAAAGAAAAAAGGAGTAACTCTAGGCTTTCACTTTCCCGAGAAATATGACCTTGATACTCGCCATTAGTGCTAGACTTCATCGATAGGTACACTGCCTTAGATTGTAGCTAACACAAGTAGCACACATCAAGTTTTTGGCGCCGTTGCTGGGGAATGTTTGAAAACTAGAGTGAAATTTGCTATTTGTTAATTTAGCCATTTTTTTATTTTTTTTATATTTATTTCTATTTTGTTTGTACATATTTATTTAGTTAAGTTTATGATTCAGATAGTGGATGATAAGGAGGTTTAATGCTAAACTCTTTGTATGACACATTGGAAAATGGGATCAGGAACCAAGAGAGTGCTAAAAATTAGGATACCCGTGCATCTTTAGAAGCTCGAGTGGAATCATTTTGCAGGGCTACCGATCAACTCTCCACTCCTTTCCTTTCATCTCAAGTCTTTTGTGAATTTTGTTATGGTTTACATTTGAGTAATGATTGTCCATTGTATAGTGATGTTGCTCATTATTCTTATAACTATGAACAGATGAATTATACGGGAAGTTGGCCAAATGACTCGTATGGAAGCACCTACAATCAAGAGTTGAGCACTCATTCACCCTTTGGATGGAGCTTAGATGGCCAAGAACCACCAGAATTTCAGCAGCCTAATCTTGCACCATCAACTCAAGGTGAAGAGTTAGTATCAGAGGAGCTGATGATGAGGTTTATTGCAAGTCTTGAAGATAGATTCCAACAAACAGAGAGGATACTTGAAGATCAACAAGCCTCGATTAAGAACATAGAGCATTGAGTAGGCTTAATCTTCAAGTTACTAGCTGAAAAGCAATTGGGAACTCCATCAAACGCTACTGAATCCGAGGAACACTTGAGCGCCGTCACTTTGCGTTCAGGTGAGAATTTTTCTGGTTTATCTATTATGTTTGACGATGATGCTTCTATGCAGGATGACTCTTTGAACATGGAGATAGAACCAGAAAAGGAAGAGGCAAACATGATCCCTCTGAAAGACTACCAACAAAAACGTACAGTCGATGATGCTGAGTTGCAGTTAGAGGAATTTTTAGTGGATTTTCCACAAGTCCCTTTGATGATGGAACATGAGCACGAGTTATCCAATGAAAAGTCTTGGAGGAGCTCGAGTTTCTTCTAGCAAGTGAACCAAGCCAAGGACTAGAGAAAACCATCGACGTTCCTGAAGAAATTGCCCAACCGTCGATCCTTCCAATTGGTGAAACTTCAGCTTTCAAATTGGAAGAGCCCCTAGAGCATCATGACTATGTGCAATTATACGAGGAGCGAGTTTTGCCCATCATACTGGCAGCTTGCTTGATAGTCGGGAAGAGGAAATTGACGATTATCCCACTAAGCGGATACTTGAAGACATTTGCTTGGAAGAAGGATGGATGGTCATCAATCCCCACCGTTTGCTTTTCACCATTAGTCCAGCTAAGAAGACTCATCACATCAAAAAGAAGCGCTTTTAGGAGGCACCCTAAATTCTATTTTTCAATTTTAATAATTTACCCTTTATTGTGAACTTAGTTTGATTAGATTTTACAGTTTGTTTTTGGTAAGTTTTCTTTATGTTGAGTGTATGAGTTGAGGACTTATTGGTTGTGCAGGTGAGAAAGAGTGAGAAAGTGCTGAGAATCGCAACTTTTGCATTTTCTGGAGATCAACACGGGCGTGTTCAGGACCATGTTCATTAACATGGCCCGTGTTCTAATTGAAGAAAATCAAACTAAGACGAACACGTTCACAGTAGGCCACACGGGCATTTATGCTCGACCGTGTGCCCAACACGTCCCCGTGTTCCATAAACACGGGCGTGTTCTCAGAAGTTGGTAAGTCAGCACGTTTTAATCGCTTAACACGGCCCGATATCTAGACCGTGTTCAGGTACACGGCCCCTGTTGGTGAACATGGGCGTGTTCCGTACACTGCCTATATATACCACTTCATTTCGAAATGGCCAAAAATTTTGCTCTCCTTTTAGTTTTAGCAATTCTCTCCTCTCTTACTCTCTCACTTTTTATTTCTCATCTCGAAGGCTTTGGATATTTCATTTGTCAAGTAAGTACCCTCCAACTTCATTTTCTATCATTTTATTTTGATATTAGTTCGAATTTATGTTCTTCTTCGTGTTCGAATTTGTGTTTCAATTTTTTCAGTTTATTTCCTTATTTTATTATTTGGTGCATGCATTTACATTCATGTTTGTGCTTAATTTTCTTTTGTTTTCTTTAATTTAGTTTATATACCTAACTTGCTCATATTTTCTGTTTTTCTTTTCTACCATTATTCATGATTGTGATTAATTCTTTATTTTCCTCTTTATTATTATTGTTGGCAGCCAAACAATAGGCTCTGTCATTTATAGTGGACTCTATTGTATCTGTTTTATATTAGCATGTTGGTTTGCCTTGTGATGGATTATGGCGAAATTAAACTCCATGTGGATGAATTGAAAATTTAATTGGTTAGCATTGGTTGGCAGTGTTGTGGATTAAATTTTCTTTGCAAGACATTGAGTGGTTTAATTTTATCAAGTTAAATCGTTCGGTTTGTCCATTTTATGCCGTTATGCTGCCAGAATTTCGTTGATCCTTAGTACTAAAAATTTCTTTTTCAGCTACCATGTCCACCAGATGAGGATCAAGAGTTTACAAGAGGAGGCAGACCGATGGTTCCTCTTCCTCTCGATCGTCAGGCGCTGCACTGACTAGTTTAGGCCAAATTAGACCACCGCAGCGCTATCGATTCCTACTTTTCCAAGGGCAGCCCACCTTTGAGTAGAGATATCAATCAATGAGGCACAAAGATTTGGGAAAGGGGCGTAGGATACATCACAAGACTGAAACCTTCGGACTTGCAACGATCACCGATATCTTGAGACACACCCATTTCAGCATTTCTTTGAGATAGTTGAACCAACATATAAGGAGTTGACCGTGGAGTTTGCCAGCACTTTCTTTCTGCAGAGCCAGTTGCAGGACTTCCAACAACCGGATGCGATCAGTTTCAGACTAGCAAAGCTGACTTTCACGATGAGTGTACATCAGTTTGGGGTACACTTGGGCTTGTGGACTAAGGAGGATGCAGCTGGAGAGGTTTATAGTCGTTGTATACACACGCCTGGTATGTCATATCCGCAGATGTGGGCCGAGATTTCTGATGACACAAAGGGGTACAATGCCAGCCAGTCCAAGGCGTCTAACTTGCTTGAGGGACTGCGGTACTTGCATGCATTGCTGGCTAGGACCATCACTGGCAGGGGAGATAGCGGTGGTGTAGTTACCCAGCCGGACCTATTTATACTTTACAGCATGCAGCAGCACTAGTCTGTCGACATGGGATACTTGTTGGCCAGACAGATTAGTGCCTTCTACAACAACTCAAAGAAGGTATTTTTTTGTTTTAGGACTTACATTACTCGACTGGCTAGGAACTTAGGAGTTTTGGAGGAGGCGATACCACATCTGACAGAGCTGGGGGTGATGGAGATGTTGGGACTTCCCCAATTGGTTAGTATGGGGATGGTGACTCGTAGGCAGGGTCCGCTAGGACCAGAGTATAGACTGAGGAATGCTCTCTTGGCAGCACTCATAGAGGAGCGACCTGCCCCACGAGCCCATGGTACACAGGATGTCCCACCTTCTTCTGATATTCCGGAGTCTTCCTCCAAACCATATACTTCATCTCCTTATGGTTCTTCATCAGCTGTTTTAGGAGTCTCTCCAATTGAGTTTAGAGAGCTGCAACTTACAGTGTAGAGGTTGGCAGAGGAGCAGCAGCAGCATTTCATTCGACAAGAGGCTTTTCAGCAGGACCTTTTACAACGTCAGGCTGAGTTTTAGAGCCAGATGATGGCTCAGTTTGAGAGGCAGAGGGCTATGCTTCAGGCCTTGATTCAGTAGGGAGGTAGGTTAGAGGCCTCTATGGCCAATGACATGTTTGATGATATTTTTGCTATAGATTTTGCACTGCACATCACGAGCCGGGTTCGAGGCGAGCCATTTTGACATCCCTCTAGCGGATGATCTAGCTGGCCCTCCCTCTCCGACTGAGCACCCTTCAACACAGCAGCCTGACGAGCCTCCTATTGACGTTGCTCCTGCTGATCCACCAGATCCTGCATGTGACACTACTTCCGATACTCAGAAAGCAGCCACTCCTCCACCATAGACTAGCCAATGCCCTGATATACCTGCTGATGCACCTCTTTTCACTCCGGAGCTATAGTCAGGGCAGTATTAGTTCTTTTTCCTTTTTCATTTATTATATTTTGTACACTGAGGATAGTGTGTCCTTCAAGTGTGGGGTGGTGATATTTATATACACTTGTTTTCATATTTTATTGTTTTGTATATGAAATTCAGATCCTTTTCTAGTGTATATATCGCATTTCATTTATCCCATCTCAGTTATTTGTTTATTCTTTATGCAATTTTTTGTAAAATTTTAGAAATTTTTCACTTTGCTTCGATGCTTTTACTGTTGACTTGCTTTTGGAAACCCTCTTTATGTCCATGTGATCGGGTAAAACCGATAGTGTTGAGTCTTGCAGAAGAATGTAAGATAATTAGTTTGAGTTTTGCACTAAGTTGCTTTGGTTTATTTAATTGTGTTTTGATGATTTTTGTTTGGAACCTACTCAAAAGCACACTTGTGAGAAATTGAGCCTAAATTGTAAGCATAGACTTTATATGCTTGTATTTATTTCTTGTTGAGAGTGCCAATTACTGTCTTTACTTTTAGAACTTGCTCGGTAATGCTTATGAGGGCCACAAGGAGAGTTTAACACTTTGGTATGATAGAGGCACTTAGGTTTCTCATTCTAGCCAAATAGCCTTCATTCGTTTATTGATTATGTAGATAACCCCTTCTTTCACCATTTTTTTACCATATTCCATTACCACTTAGTTTTATTATGCTTTGGGTTATGATTCAGCACATGAGTGGTTTTTATTAGGAATAGTGTGGAATCTTATAGCAGCTTTCTTCAATCCAAAAGAAATTCACTCTTTTATATGAATGTTCTTCCCTTATGATTAAATCTAAAAAAAAGAAAAGAAATAGAAGAATAAGAGGGAAATGTGATGAAAAGAAAGAAAGTAAGTGAGCTAAACATTTTCACTTTCTATTTCCCACCTTGGACTACTGTCCATTGTTTACCCTTTGTGATCATTGTGGCTTATGTGCAGGTCATGTATTTCATTGTAGAACACCATAGGTTCAACTCTTACCAAATTTACCTACCCCTACCTAATCCCTATTACAACCCTTAAAAAGACCTCTTGACATGGTTGTTGACTCTCCATAAGTGATAGGAGTAGGATTTAAGAGCAAGCATATAGTTAGTAAGGCAGTAGCTGATGCATTGAGCGATTAAACACTACCCTTTAAACACTTTGAGTGATTTAGAGTGAATCTGGTGAGGAGTTGGTTCTGAATAATTTTGTTGAGGCAGTATTTTGCGAATTATTGGCATCTTGGTTGTGACACTTGAATTGATTGCTTCGTTTTCTTTTGTTTGACTTACGCTTGTTAACGATATGTGCAGGAGCTCTCTAGCTTGTCTGTCAGCTTAAGTGTTGTTCCTTAGTGGTTTATTTTCCTTATTTTACCTTTGATTGCTTGAGGACAAGCAATGAGCTAAGTGTGGGGTTATTTGATGTGCGTAAAATACAAACATCTAAATAGGACTTTTAAGATTGATTTTATGGACATTTGGATGTGAATTGGTCCCAACACTCACCCTATGCGTCTATTTGTGTGCATTAGGTTCAAAAGAAGTCAAAGAATGATAAAGGGAAGAATTGGAGCATAATTGGACGTCAAAGCTGCCGAAACAAGCTAAGTACGAGCATGAAGAAGCTGAACATGGCCGTGTTGGTTTCAACACTGGCCGTGTTCCCAACACGGCCGTGTTGGTTGCATCAAACATCAAAGAAAAAGAAGTTTTTAGGGAGCACGACCACAGAGAGTAACACGGGCATAAACACCAGCCCGTGTTGGGAACACATGCATCAACATGGCCGTATTGGCGGCGACAGGGGGAATTAATTAAAAGAAAGAAGAGAGGAAAGAAAGAAAGGAGAGCGGGGGAGAATGTCCCAAACCGTAACTTTTCTCTCCCTAAGGGTTTTCTGAGCTGAAACGAAGGGAAAAGGAGACTTGGATCAAAGTTTCAATCAGTTGAAGATTGGGCGAGGTTCGTTGATTGGTTTTCAAATCGAGCAAGAGGAATAAGAATCGATTCAATTCGAGCAAGAGGAATTGGGGCTGTTTACTCTCATCCAAGGGTGTAATCGGGTTTTCTCTACCTTTACTCATTATTGTAATTGAATTCTTGTGTATTTTGATAATGAACATGATTAGCTAGATTGATTAAATCCATTGGGATTTCTTTACTATGTTGGCTTAGTATTATATTGTTAGATTGTTTGGGTTAGTTTTGTATTCTTGTTGCTTTCAGTATTAATAAGATAATGCATTATTCATGAGACGTTGTGAATTGTGTGTTTAGATTGCTTTGTGTGATTGAGAAGTCCATTTGGCAATTGGAATTTTGAATAGCAAGAATTGGTTAATAATCGCTTAGAGATAAGGATAATTAACTAGCCGGATTAGGAATTAACAAAGCTTAATAGAGGCGGATTAAAGCTTAATGCTAATTTAAGAATCAATAGTTAGGAAGAGATTCCAACTTTAGGTTATTAGATTTAGGAATTCAGTTATCTCGAGAGAGAAACCGAATTCGGTTAAGAATTCATCCACGGGTAGCATAATTAGACTCACCAATCCTTTATCATTTCTTTGATTGCCAACTAGTTTAGGTTCCCTTTGGGTTTGCTTTCTTGTCTTTGTTATTTTAGTTATCAATTACTCTTGGATCTCCTTTAGAACTTAGCTTGTAGCTATTAGTTAGTTTAGAAATTATTCATAATTTATTTTAGGTTAATATAACAAAGAACAAAGGAGTAACTCTGGGCTTTCACTTTCCCGAGAAAAGAGGTGCATCATCAGGGATGTCAGGGCGCTGGCTAGTCTGTGGTAGAGGAGTGGCTGCAAATAATAAAATAAAGAATTAAAATCGAAACTGAAACAAAAATTAAATAAAATATGAAAACTAAAACTAATAAAATGTTTCAAAACAAAAAGTTAAAATATTAGAGATTAAAGATAAAAATTAGGGTGCCTCCCAAAAGTGCTCCTTTTTTATGTGATGAGTCTTCTTAGCTGGACTCATGATGAAAAGCAAACGGTGGGGATTGATGACCATCCATCCTTCTTCCAAGCAAATGGCTTCAAGTACCCACTTAGAGGACTAATCGTTAAATTCCTCTTCCCGACGGTCAAGCAAGCTGCCAGTATGATGGGCAAAACTCGCTCCTCATAAATTTGCATGTAGTCATGATGCTTTAGGGGCTCTTCCAATTTGAAAGCTGAAGTTTCACCAATTGGAAGGATCGACGGTTGGGCAATTTCTTCAAGAACATAAATGGTTTTCTCTAGTCCTTGTCTTGGTTCACTTACTAGAAGAAACTCGAGCTCCTCCAAGACTTCTTCATTGGATAACTCGTGCTCATCTTCCATCATTGAAGAGACTTGTGGAAAATCTACCAAAACTTCTTGTATCTACAACTTAGCATCATCAACTGTACATTCTTGTTGATAGTCTATCAGAGGAATCATGTTCGCCTCTTCGTTTTCTGGTTCTATCTCCATGTTCAAGCAACCGTCCTGCACAGAAGCATCATCGTCAAACATAGTGGATAAACCAGAAAAATTCTCACCTGAACGCAAAGTGATGGCGCTCAAATGTTCCTCAGATTCAGTAGCGTTTGATGGAGTTTCCCATTGTTTTACCACTAGTAACTTGAAGACCAAGCCTACTTGATGCTCTATGTTCTTAATTGAGGCTTGTTGACTTTCAAGTACCCTCTCTATTTGTTGGAATCTATCATCAAGACTCGCAATGAACCTCATCATCAACTGCTCTGACACTAACTCTTCATCTTGAGTTGATGGTGCAAGATTAGGCTGCTGATATAGTTGCTAAAATCCTGGTGATTCTTGGCCATCTAAGCTCTATCCAAAGGGTGAATGAGTGCTCCACTCTTGATTATAGGTGCTTCCATATGAGTGATTTGGCCAACTTCCTGTATAATTCACTTGTTCATAGTTATAAGAACAATGAGCAACATCACTATATAATGGACAATCATTACTCAAATGTAAACCACAACAAAATTCACAAAAGACTTGAGATGAAAGGATAGGAGTGGAGAGTTAATCGGTAGCCCTGCAAAACGATTCCACTCGCGCTTCGAAAGATGCACTCCAATTTTTAGCACTATTTTGGTTCCTGATCCCATTTTCGAACGTGTCATACAAAGAGTTTGAATTTAACATTGAACCTCCTTATCATTAACTACCTGAATCATAAACTTAAGTAAATAAATATGTACAAACAAAACAGAAATAAATAATAATAATAAAAGGCTAAATTAACAAATAGCAAATTTCACTCTAGTTTTCAAACAATTCCCCGGCAACAGTGCCAAAAACTTGATGGTTGCTATCTATGCAGCTACAATCTAAGGCAGTGTACTTATCGATGCAGTCTAGCACTAATGGCGAGTATCAAGGTCGTATTCCTCGGGAAAGTGAAAGCATAGAGTTACTCCTTTGTTCTTTATTATATTAACCTAAAATGAATGATGAATAATTTCTAAACTAACTAATAGCTACAAGCTAAGTTCTAAGGGAGATGCAGGAGTAAATGGATAAATGAAATAACTAAGACAAGAAAGCAAGCGCAAAGGGAGCCTAAACTAGTTGGCAATCAAACAAAAGATAAAGGATTGATGACTCCAATTATGCTACCCGTGGACGAGTTCTCAACTGAATTCGGTTTCTCTCTCTCGATAACCGAATTCCTAAACTTAATAACCTAAAGTTGGAATCTCTTCCTAACGATTGATTCTTAAATTAGCATTAAGCTTTAATCCGCCTCTATTAAGCTTTGTTAATTCTTAATCCGGCTAGTTAATTATCTTTATCTCTTAGTGATTATTAACTAGTTCTTGCTGTTCAAAATTCCAATTGCCAAATGGACTTCTCAATCACATAAAGTAATCTAAACACCACAATTCACAACATCTCATGAATAATGCATTATCTTATTAATACTGAAAGCAAGAAGAATACAAAACTAACTCAAACAATCCAACAATATAACATTAAGCCGACATAGTAAAGAAATCCCAATGGATTTAATCAATCTAGCTAAACATGTTCATTATCAAAACCTACAAGAATTCAATTACAACAATGAGTAAAGGTAGAGAAACCCGATTACACCCTTGGATGAGAGTAGATAGCCCCAATTCCTCTTGCTCGAATTTAATCGATTCTTGTTCCTCTTGCACAAATTGCAACCAATCAACGAACCTCGCCCAATCTTCAATCTTTGAAGGGAATCCAGTTGAAACCTTGGTCCAAGTCTCCTTTTTCTTTGGTTCTAACTCAGAGAACCCTTAGAGAGAGAAAAATTAGGGTTTGGGACATTCTCCCCCGTTCTTTCTCGTTTCCCTCTTTTCTTTCTTTTAATTAATTCGTCCAGCTATTGCGAACATGGCCATGTTGATGCCCGTGTTGGGAACACGGCCTGGTGTTGATGCCCCTGTTGGGAACACGGCCTGGTGTTGATGCTTCTGTGGGGAACACGGCCTAGTGTTGATGCCTGTGTTGGGAACACGGCCTGGTGTTGATGCCCGTGTTACTCTCTTTGGTCATGCTCTTTAATGCATCTTTTTCCTGTTATCAAACGCACCCAACACAGCTGTTTTGGTTCCCGTGTTGGGAACACGACTAGTGTTAAAACCAATATGCCTATGTTCAGATTAGGGATGGACGAACTTGGCTTGTTTCGGCCATTTTGACATCCAATTCTGCTCCAATTCTTCCCTTTTTCACTCTTTGACTTCTTTTGGACCTAAAATACATAAACAAACACATAGGGTGAGTGTTGGGACCAATTCACATCCAAATGTACATAAAATCAGCCTTAAAAACTCAATTTAGATGTGTGTATTCTACGCACATCACAAACATATAGTGGAATCAGCTTCTCTTATCCCCAGTTGAGTCGCCATTATGGGCGGTGGTTTCGAGCATGCACCCAAGTGTCTTTAGCGACTATACCACTGTAAGGCTTTCCAACCTAATCGGGAGTACACTAACTGGTCATTGAGACTAGCGCGTAAATGGGAGTTGCCAGCCGAGTAAGCGCCGGGACACTTTTACTAATGAGTGGCGTTTCTCAAATTCCATAAGGAAGCTTATGCCATAAAATCTAGAGATACACTTCCTAATTGTGTATATTAGACTTCAATTTTATTATTTAACAAATTATTCTCTATAAATGCAAGCAATCTATACACATGTATACTAAATATCACACAAAATTCACCTAAATCTAGCCCATTTATTCAAGCACAACTCATATTGGAATTGTTAGCCTAGTTTACTAGTTAATTATCTATGTAGCCCACCTAGTCTAGCCCAATTACATATTATACTTTTTATTTTCCGGCCCTTAGACCTAATAGACTAATTATGATAAGACTCATTCTGGGTGAACCTAATTCTAATGAAGCCCAATCATAACTAAAACATGCCAAGGCCCGCTAAGTCTACTTAGATTTTAGAGTTTTAGGCCTAGTTAATGTTGATTAGCCTATTGGACTACAATATTCATGCTGGGTCCAATTTTTTAACTCTAAGTTTATGTGGCCCATTTTAGTTAATCAATCACATAAACACATATATAATCAATCATACAACAAGGAAAATAAACAAAATAAAGGGTAGGAAATGATTATTACAATCTGGCCTATAACTAAAATTGTGAAGGAAAAAGACCTAGAAATCTAATTCATTACATCAAAATACATCAAACTCAGCCAAAACAAAATATTTGGGACTGAAGAATGCACAACCGATAAGCTCTAAAGTTCCAAATGAGTTTTCTATCGATTCGTCAATGTATCTCGCATCCCTAGAGCTGGATTTTATATGCTGAGAGAGTAAAATTAATTAGATATGAAAGAAAATAAAATAAAAAATAAAGTAAAAAACAACAGGAATTAATCGATGGATCAAAACCTTAAAACCTGATAGAAATCTTAGAAACTAAAAAGTATAATAACAAAAAAGATAGTAAATCAATCATGTAATCCTATTAAAAATATTTAGTTACTAAATCATGATGAAAATATAAATCTAATCATCTATCCTATTGCATGTGTCTAATCAGATTCAAAACCTTAGTTGGAAACATTATTAGATTCAAAATCCTAGAGTTCTTATTATCAAATTTAAAATCCAATTAACATGCAGATTCATAAGAGACCTTAATCTAATCATACTAATCAACAGTAACCCTAATCATGTTTATAAAATAAATAACAAAAAGAAAATAGAAAGGATACGGAAAGTGATTTTAGGATGATGATGGATGCATATTTGAGGGAACCCTTAAGTTGTCATTATAATTGATGATTATGTGAGTCTCAGGTGATGAGGATGCAGTTGAGTCAAAGAATGGTTGGGAATATAGTGTTTGAGGGAGGTTGAAAATCTTTTGTAGATTAAAAGAAATAAGTTTTCAAAAAGGGATTCTTTCTTGAGTCCTTCTTTCTTAGTGACTTGATTTTTCTAAAGAACGACAATAACTTTCATCTCTTTTCTCTCTCTGAATATTTCTCTGTATTTTTTCTGAGTATTCCTTGTTATCACTTGTTGTTGTTAACCCACCCTATATACCTCTTTTTATTTATAGAGGTAGAGTTTCAAAGGAAACTCCAAGGGAGATGATAATCTCAATTATTTTAAAAAGATAATGCTGATAATATCCAAATTTAATTCTCTAAATTTAAATAATTATCATTAAAAATCCATGATTGCCATAAAAAAACCTTCTAGAATTTATATATGGACGTAAAATCATCGAGAAAAATGACATCGAACTGTAAGAAAATCTAATCAGCAATCTATAGAGCTGATTGGCTCTATAGAGAGAAAGTTAAAAAAACTGCAATTGCGTTCCTGAATTTGTGAAAACTGTCGCTTTTACCCTCAAACTTTATTCTTCTTGAGAATTGAGTCCAAGAAGGCAGTAAGATTAGCTCAACTCTAGCCTCGGACCTCCTGAGATTGGAGAAGGCAGTAACTTCTATCACAGGATTTTCTGTATTTCCCTCGATATCTAGATCCAGAAAAAGGATGTTAACACCAAGGCTTTTCAATATTTAGGCTTATGTAATTAAAAGAGAAACATCTCAAATAGCAAGCAATAGGGTTTCTAAGGGAGATTACTACCATCATTACCATGAGCTAATTCTTGGATAAGGATAAAAGGCTCCCACAAATAAAAAATGCTCTTTCTTGGCTTGTCTCCCCACTCAAGGGTCAATGTGACGAAGGAAACTCACTCATTACTTGTGAGTGATGGTTAGTCAGTGTCATAATTTTAGGGTTTGAGTGGAATCAAAGAACCACTAACCAGTGCCTTCAGGGCTATAGGGACCAAAGTGCATAATGTGTGAAAATGGTGTAGTGATGCAAGAATCACTCATTAAATAATAAAATTAAAGACAAACATACATTGGAATCCCCTTCTATTATCCAAAGTGAAGTTGCTCCTATAGGCGGCGATTTCGGACGCACACCTAAGTGTCTTTAGCGATTATGACACTGCAAGGCTTTTCAACCTAATCGGGAACACACTAACTAATCATTGAGAGTATAGCAGAGATGGGAGTCGCCACCCAGGTAATTCACTAGGACACTTTTACTAATGAGTGACGTTTCTTAGATTCCATAAGGAAGTTAAGCCACAAATCTAGAGATGGATTTAGAAGCCAGCTTCCTTATTTGTGTATCTTAGTCTTTAATTTTATTGTTTAATGGGCTATTCCCTATAAATACAACAGTTATATATTACATATCAAGCACTACAACATGTGAGGTCCTCCTAAATATAGCCCATTTTATTAAAGCCCAGCTCGTAGTCCAAGTTATTAATCTAACTTACTAATTCATTATGTACAAAGCCCATTCAGTCTAGCACAATTACAAGTTATGCTTTGATTTCCAACCTTTAAGCCTAATGGACTACTTTTTAAAAAAAGGTCCAATTCAGTGATCTTAAATCTAGTATTACTTAATCAATTCAATTAAAGCATGACGAAACCCAGTAAGTCCATATGGATTTTAAATTTATTCCCAATATAACATCATATTAACCTAATGGATTACAATTTTCATGCAAGGTCCAATTTTAAGGCCTAATGTCTATATGTCCAGTATGATTAGATTAGGTTTTTTTAAATATGCATATTAGGTATTGAATCTGATAATAAGAACTCTAGGGTTTTGAATCTGATAATTTTGCCAAATTAGATTTTTAAATCTGATTAGAAACATGCCATAGGATTAATGTTTAGGTCTATGTTTCCCTTGTGATTAGGTGATTAGACATGTTTAATATGATTTCATGAATAATTCACCATATGTTAGTTTACTGTACTTAGGGCTTTTCTTATCATTTTGGGGTTTTGATCATTCAATTGACTCCTGTTTTTATTTTATTTTAATGTGTTCATTCTATTTTCTTTTATTCCAATTAATTTCTTTGTTTGTGCATGTGAAATTCGATTTTGGGGATGCAAAATACATTGAAGAATCGATTAGAGCTGATTGGTTGTGCAAGGCCAGCCTCCATTCTTTTGGATGATTTTTGATATATTTTAGTGTTGTGTAATTTTTAGGTCTTTTTCTTTTTGAAATCATAGTTGTAGGACGAGTTGTGAAAATTAGGTTTACTTTTTGCTTTTATTTTGTTTATTATTGCTTACTGTATGATTAATTAAATATGTGTTTATGTGATCGAGTAATTAAAATGGGCCACAAAGACTTAGGGTTAAAATTGGATCCAACATGAATATTGTAATCCAATAGGTTAACCAAGTTTAACTAAGCCTAACACACTAAAATCCAAGTAAACTTAGCAGGCCTTGACATGCTTAAGTTAGGGTTAGGCTTAATTAGATTTAGGATCACAATGAATGGGCCATATCATGATAAGTAGTCCATTAAGTGTAAAGGCTGGAAACCAAAACGCATAATATGTAATTAGGCTAGACTAGGTGGGTTACATACATAATTAACTAGTAAATTAGGCTAACAACTCTTATATGGGCTAGGTTTGGATAAAACATGCTAGACTTAGGTGAATCATGTATGTTGTTTTGGTATACCTATGTATAAATTTCTCACACTTATATAGAATAATTTGTTAAATAATAAAATTAAAGACATCTCTAGATTTGTCGCGTAAGCTACCTTATGGAATATGAAGAATGCCACTCATTAGTAAAAGTGTCTTGGTAATTACCCGGCGACTCCCATCTTCGTACTAGTCTCAGTGATTAGTTAGCATATTCTCAATTAGGTTGAAAAGCCTTATAGTGCCGTCATCGCTAAAGGCACTTGCATGTGCACTCGAAACTGCCACTATAATGGCAACTCCACTAGGGATAAGAGAAGTTGATTCCTATGTATGTTTGTCTTTAATTTTATTATTTAACAGATTATTCTTGCATCACTAAACTTTCACACACCGTACACTTTGGTTTCTATAGCCCTGATAGTGTCGGCTAGGGGTTGGATAATGCAAGTTTAGATGGGACTAGAAGAGAAGCCATGGTTCTACGATATGAAGAAACTCATAGAAAGTAGAGAGCATCAAGAAGAAGCGACAGCCAAGGAAAGATACGCGTTGTGGATTCAAGCCAAGAACTACATCAGCCATGAGGAATTTCTGTATAGGAGAATGGTGTCGGGTGTGCAGCTTTGATGTGTGGCTAAAGCAAGAGCTCAGAAAGTGATGGGTGCACAAAGGAGTATGCGAGCATCATATGAGCCAGATAATGTTAACTATGAAGATCATGCGACAAGGTTATTACTATTTAACAATGGAGAAGGATTACATAGCGCTGCTGAGGAAATGCTTTGAATGCCAACTGTATAGTGACCTGAGTCACATGCCTCCAACCGAGTTGCACAACTTGACGTCTCCTTGGCCTTTTGCATCTTGAGGGGTCGAAATTATCAGAGAAATAAAGACTACTTCAAATGTTCAGAGGTTCATAGTTGTAGCAATTGACTACTTCTCTTATTTACAATATACTGGCGTCTAGAGAGCAAAGCTCGCCTAGGATCCTTAAATCCAGTCTGGTCACTTGTTTCCAACTCAGTCGGCACCTAGAGAGCTAAGCTCGATAATGAAACTTTCCTCATACGATTCCTGAATCCCATAAGCCCAAAGAGCAGTGCTTGACTAGGGCACATCACACACATATAGATATATATATATATATATATATATATATATATATTGATCTACACCAATGGGCACACAGTTCTGATCTTACCCATCAGGTGGTACATTCTACTATCATCCTACTCTCGGATAATATTAAGAATTTGGTAGTGATAATAATAATAACATGTATAATATTAAATTTAATAATATGATTTCAGGCATAAAATATAATTGAAATGTAGTAATAGCAATATTAATATTTAAATTAAATAGATGACATGACATAAAATCAGTTGACTATATGACTTTAACTCACAGATTATAAGTTTCCTCTAATTCGCTGCTCCAGATTCCAATACAGCTGGATGATGCGACAGAGAATCTAAAAATCTGCAAATATCATATTACTACTTATATATATATATATATATAACAACCATCTAAACCTAGACTTTCCTATGAAATTACGGGTTATATCCTATTGAAACCATATCTGACAGATAATTTGATGTTAGTAGAATTTACCCATTATCAGGACTCAAACCAGCTATAAATTTATACTTCACTTGATAATGTTCTAGAGCCATTGATCTCAACTTTACCCAAAATTAATCTGAAGTCAATTAGTCAATGATTATATAACCCGATGATAAATTAACTCATTAATTAATCCTTGATAACCTCAGTACTATTTATTCCATAGAACAAAGTTCCAAAGCATAATAAGTCACTTAATTAGCCTTAATTATTCAATCAAGTACTAATCTTTAAATTAAATTCTAATTCACCACAATTTGAAATTAAATAACCATTATTCTTGAAATCTATGTATGGACTAACATAAATCTTTAACAAAATAAATTAACCAATAAATTTTTTAATTTCCTAGGTAATATCCAATTGACCTTAATAAAGTCTCTAGATATCAATTAATTCCTAATTACCCATAATTAATTATTAAATCAAAATCCTCATAGAATATTTGAATAAAAATAATTAAATAGTTGAAATCGAGTTCAGATTGTAGATTGTCATACCAATCCGAATTTGATACATTACTACAACTCAAAAGTTACAAAAATCGAATTGGAACTACTACTCGATGCCATGCATCCCGAGTGTAGCGGTCCCACCACCATAAAATGTTGACGATGATGAGAATGCAATCCAAGGATACCACTTCGTATATCGAGGCATATAAAGTTCCAATTTGTGATTATTTTTGCCAAAATATCGCTAGAAGACCCCAATAAGTAAGAAAACTAAACTGCTCCAACGAGATGCACCTAACTCCAATCAACGACCAAATCCATATGCCAAGGTGATGTGCATCGTTTTATACATGTTTATATGCCCAATTACTTCCAATTTTGTGCATAGTTATCTTTTTTTATGCCAGAATTATCTGTGTTTTGGTTTCTTTCATCTTTTAAGTGATTATCGATGGACATTATCAATAGTCGAGGGAAATACATGCAAATACGGACTAGAATCCATCAAAATTGAGCAAGGGCTACCATTTCAAGGTTGAGCACGGCTTGGACTCTGGCCGTGCTAACACTTGACCCTCAAGAGTGCCATTTTAGCATAGTTTCTGAGGCCACCACGGCCTCCATCACGGCCTGTGGTGGCTCAGCACCGGTAAGGGCACAGCCAAGAAGAAGCCCTAATTTGCGGGACTCAGAGGTCCAGCACGGCCTGGACTCTACCCATGCTGATCAGCACGGGGTTGACCACGGCCGTGCTGAGAAATTTATATAGGCAAATGCGAATTATTTTCCCAGGATTCGATTTTTTGACTTGATTTCACACATACATGCATGAGCCATCCTTTTCCAGACTTCAATATTCGACTTTAGGAGACTATTTCGCCTATTGAAGGAAGGATTACATTGGTTTAAATATCACATTGAAGATCAACAGTGGATTTGGAGGCATTCAAGAGGCAATTTAGGGTTCATCATTCAGATTTGGGAATTTAGGGCTTTTCATCCGACTTGAAGAAGAAGGGTGTACATGCTTTCAAGTTGCTTTTCTGTATTTGCTAGTTACTTTGTGTTGCTTATTAGCATGAGTAGCTAGAATTGTTGAACCCATTGGGATTCCTATATTGTTGGATTGCTTTTAATATTTATCAGACTTTGATTATTAATGTTTGTTTCTTCTTGCTTTCATTATTAATGAGAAATCACATTATTCATGAGATCTTGTGAGTTGTGGTGTTTAGGTTTCTTTATGCAATTAAGAAGTTCATTTGGCAATTGGAAATTTGAATAGCAATAACTGGTTAATGATCACTTAGAGATAAGAGTAATTGACTAGCTGGATTAAGAATTAAATAACTCTTAATAGTGGTGGATTTAATCTTAAGGCTAACCTAAAATCAATCGTTAGGAAGAGATTCCATCGTTTAGGTTCTTAGGTTTAGGGATTCAATATTCTCGAGAGGGAAATCAAATTCAATTTAGAATCCGCTAATAGGTAATCACAATTGGTAATCAATATAATCTCTACCTTCACTAAAATCCAACTAGCTTAGGTCCCTTTGGGTTTGCTTTTTCCTTTGATCGTTTCATGAAATCCTTTCAAATTGTTTGACACTTAATTAATCACTTTGCTTGCATCTAATCATAGAATAGTAATTTCATCAATTTTGTTAGGGTTAGATATTATAAGGCGTTGCAGTAGTTCTAGGATCACCCTTTCCCGAGAATACAACCTTAATACTCATTGTTAGTGCTAGTCTGCATCGATAAGTTCACTGCCTTAGATTGTAGCTACATAATTAGCCTATCAAGTGCTTGCCGCTGTTGCGGGGAAACTTTTGTGTGAATTAGAGTGAATTTGTGTTTGTGTTAATCTAGCTATTTGTATTTTCTATCTTTTCATTTCTTTTTATTCTTTATTATTTTATTCATTCCTGTGTTCTTATTTTTGCAAGGTAGAAATCTGAAATAATATGCTCACTATGCTCAAGTATTCAGTTGCATACAGGTTTTATAGTGCGAAAACCCTCATTTCATAAGAAGAAGAAACTAGAAGCTAAATATGAAAAAGATAAATAAAGAAAGATGAATAAACTAAAGTCAAATCAAGAACTAAAGAGGAGTTGACTGGCAAAAAATTCTCATAGTCCTAAATTTTATTAGCCAGCTTAATGAAAACAAGGGAAAATTCTCGTGAGCACACCTAAGAAGACTCCGACCTAAATTACTTCATTATATGCGTCCCAAACATCAAAACATTTCCATATATATTAATCAAAAGCAATATGATTTCTCCATTACGCGTGTAGATTGTGTTTCGTCCTACTAGATCATCAAGTCACACTACAATGCCATCGATGAAGCTTGTTACTTAGGTTCCCATGACTCCTTAATGAAAATAAGGGAAAATCCGTATGGGTGTACTTAATAATACTCTGACCTAATTTGCTTCATTATATGCCTCCCAATCATCAAAACGCATGCTTTCCCACTTGTATTAATCGAAAGCAATATGATTTCTCCCTTACGTGCGTGGATTTGCATCTCATGCTAATTGATGATCAAGTCATGCCCCAATGCCACCAATCAAGCTTATCAATTGCGTTCTTATGATTCCTTAATGAAAACAAGAGAGAATTCGAGTAGGCATACCGAATAACACTCCAAGAATTATGGACCTACCTAATAACACTCCGACCCTTATTACTTCATTATATGCGTCCCAAACATCAAAAGGCTCCATTATCGCTTGTATTATGCTTGGATTAACTGAAAACAACATGATTTCTCTCTTATGCCTGTGGATTTATATCTTGTCTTACTTGATCATCAAGCTAAGTCCTAATGCCACCAGTCAAGCTTATCCTTTGTGTTTCCATGACTCCTTCCACCAATCCTTGGGTCATCAAAAGTCCTCATGCCTAGAGGTACAAGGAATGACGGAGATTACAATGCAAATCCTGAATTAGAATATTTTGGCGTGCCTCGATTCTCGGCGGTTTCTCTTTCCTCCAAAAGATTTGCTCGTGATCATTCAGAGAATGATATTAATACTCGATCAACTATTTTTATTTTTTCACATTTTTCCAAGCATTGGATTGGTGCCTATGATTATCGCTTCCATATGCTTTAACTCAACACTCGTGTTTATGCTCGCCATAGAAATCTAAACCATCATACTAGACAAAGATTAGAAAGAGACCAACAAAAGCAACAAATGAATGAGAACATAGGTATGGTTTTGTATTCGATAAGGAAAGAAAAAAGTCAGTTCTTTATTCTCTTCCATGGTTAATCGTAAGGATCAAATCCGATTGTTTTAGATTCATGGGTAGACAAAGAATACAAAAGAATGGAAGGACGTGAGCGATAAGTCTAGGTCTGCTAGTAGGAGTCTTCATAAGTTTGCAAAGTTCTTGAAAGAGCCCATATCCCAATTCTCTACAAGGTAGAAAACTAAAATAATGTGCTCACTAGACTCAAATATTTAGTTGCATGCAATTTTCATAGCGCGAAAGCCCTCATTTCATAAGAAGAAAAAACTAGAAGCTAAATATGAATAAATAAATATAGAAAGATGAATAAACTAAATTCCTCTCTAGTTTTTGTTTTGATTTTAGTTATTCATCTTTATTTATTTATTTATTCATATTTAGCTTCTAGTTTCTTCTTCTTATGAAATGAGGACTTTTGCACTATGAAAACCGCATGCAACTAAATATTTGAGCCTAATGAGCATATTATTTCAGTTTTCTACCTGGCAAAGAATTGAGATATGGGTTCTTTCAAGAACTTTGTGGACTTATGAAGACTCGCACTAGTGAACCTAGATCTATCACTCATGTCCTTCCTTTCTTTTGTGTACTTTGTTTACCCTTGTATCTAAACTCATATGGGCATACCTAATAACACTTCGGCCCAATATACTTCATTATATGCCTCCTAAATATCAAAATGCACTCATTCCCGCTTGGACAAATGTGAAGAAAGAAAATTAGTTGATTAAGTATTGATATTAATCTCTGAATAATATTGGATGAATCTTTCAAGGAAAGAGGGAATGCTGAGAATCGAGGCATGCCTAAATATTCTAATTCAAGATTTTCACCATTAGGATCTCTATCATTCGTTGATCCTTCAGGAATGTGGACTCCTGATAACATAAGGATTAGCATAAGGAATCATGGTAATGCAATTAACAAGCTTGACCGATGGCATTGGGCTTAGCTTGATGATCAAGCAAGAAAAAACATAAATCCATGCTCACAGGGGAGAAATCATGTTGTTTTCGATTAATATAAGCGAAATACAAGTAGGAATACAAGCCTTTTGATGTTTGGGATGCATATAATGAAGTAATTTAGATCAGAGTGTTATTACATAGGCCCACACGAGTTTTTCCTTGTTTTTGTTAATCTAGCTCATAAAATTTGGAAGAGAGTTCTTGACTAATCAACTCCTCTCTGGTCCTTGATTTGATATTAGTTTATTTATCTTTCTTAATTTATATATTCATATTTAGCTTTTAGTTTTTTCTTCTTATGGAATGAGGGCTTTTGCATTATGAAGATCGCATGCAACTAAATATTTGAGGCTAGTGATTTGATCCTCACGCTTAGCCGTATGGAAGAGAATAGAGAATTTGCAATTTCTTTCCTTATCGGACCTGAAATCCTACTTATGTTCTCATTTTATTTCTTTTTTTTATGCCTCTCTTACTAATCTTTGTCTAGTATGATGGTTTGGTTTTATTTGGGAAGCATAAAACACGACTATTTTTGTTGTCCGTTCTTGTTAATCTCTTTGTATTGTTCTTAATTTCTTTTCACTTTTTGTTATTATTATAGAAAAATAAAAGAAAGTCAAAAGATCAAATAAAAAGAAGGTTTGGGTGGCATAAAAATCCTATTCTATTGTTTTCTTGTGTCTAGCTACTTTAAATTTGGCCTTACCTAACAACTTGATGTAGACGAACCTTTTATTTTCACTCCATTGAATTGCCATAATTTAATTTGGTTTGTTTAGATTATTAGTTCATCTAAGAACATAAAGCAAAAGCAAGAGTGGTAAAAGGCAATAATGGTGTGACATTTTAATTAAGAGAAACACGTGAATGAGTGTTTTTTTGAGGCTATCCTAACTTTTGCACAATATGAAAAGAACAAGTTTCAAGTAGTGTTGGAGCATCCATTGAGCAATCTTTGCAAGCAATGCAAAAGGAGTTTGAACTAATGTATAGGCGGATGGATGATATTATTGAAAGTGTGAGAAGGCACGGTGAAACTATTACAAGGATTCAAAACAAGTCTAGAAGAGAAAGGCAACTAACCTTTGAACAAGAGGATTATGATGCCGAGATGACATGGAGACCCACGTGAATTTTTCTTTATTTCATTAAGCTGGCTCATAAAATTTAGGACTATAAGAGTGGTTGGCTAATCAACTCTTCTCTGGTTCTTTATTCGACTTTAGTTTATCCATCTTACTTGATTTATTTATTCATATTTAGCTTATAGCCTCTTCTTCTCATGAACTAAGGGCTTCACACTATCAAAACTGCATGCGACCAAATATTTGAGGCTAGTGAGCATTTTATTTCAGTATTCTACCTTATAGAGAATTAAGTTATGGATTCTTTCAACAACTTTGCGGACTTATGAAGACTCAAATTAAAGAGAGTAGATTTATCACTCACGTCCTTCCTTTATTTTGTGTTTTTTATCTACCATTGTGTTAAATCATTTCGATTTGATCCTTACGCTTAGCCATAGAAGATTTCTGTCCTTATCAGATACAAAATCCTACCTATATTCTCATTGTTCGTCTGTTAGTGTGATAAATATACGTTTGCTAACATGAGTCTCGATTGGTCTGTGAATTTCTTGTACAAACCTAAAACTTGATCTCCCATAAGGTAGAAACAAAAATAATATGCTCACTTGCCTCAAGTATTTAGTTGCATGCAGTTTCTATAGTGCGAAAGCCTTCATTTAGTAAAAAAGAAGAAACTAGAAGCTAAATATGAATAAATAAATAAATAACGATGAATAAACTAAAATCAAATCATGGACTGGAGAGGAGTAGACTGGTCAAAAACTCTCCTAGTCCTAAATTTTATGAGCCAGCTTTACGAAACCAAGTGAAAATTTCCGTAGCCCTACTTAATAATACTAACCTAAATTACTTCATTAAATGCATTGCAAACATCAAAACGCTTGCATTCCCACTTTTATTATGCTTGGATTAATTAAAAACAACAGGATTTCTCGCAATGGTGCAAATTATGAATCTAAATATTTGGACATGCCACGATACTCGATGTTCCGTCTTTCCTCTAAAAGATTCCTCTGCGATCATTCAAAGAATGATATCAATATTCAATCAACCAATCTTCTTTCTTCACATTTGTCCAAGCATTAGATCAGTGCCTATGATTGCCGCTTCCACGCACTTTAACTCAAAACTTGTGTTTATGCTTGCTAAATAAAACTAACCATCATACCAAACATAGATTAGAAAGGGATGAACAAAAGAAATGAAGAAATGAGAACACAGGTAGGATTTCAGATCCAATAAGAAAAGAAATCTTAAGTCTTTTATTCTCTTCCATACGGCTAAGTGTAAGGATCAAATATTCAGTTGCATTCAGTTTTTATAGTGCGAAAGCCCTATTTCCATAAGAAGAAGAAACAAAAAGCTAAATATGAATATATAAAGTAAAAGAGATGAATAAAATAAAGTCAAATCAACAACTCTCATAGTCCTAAATTTTATGATAGAGCTTAATTGAAATAAGGGGAAATTCATGTGGACCTATCTAATAACACTCCAACTCAAATTACTTCATTATATATGTCCCAAACATCAAAATATTCGCATTCCCACTTGGATTAATATAAAGCAACATGGTTTCTCGCTCATGCACGTGGATGTGGGCCTCATCTTGCTTGATCATTAAGTCACGCCCCAATGCCACCGGTGGAACTTGTCAATTGCGTTCCCATGATTCCTTATGCCAATTTGATGTGCATAGTTTTACACATATTTGCTTGCATATTATTGTGTATTTTCTTAGCAACTATTGTGCTTTTATTCCAAGATCACCCGTGTTTTGTGTTCTTTTGCATTTCAGGAGGATTTATAGGACCATCATAAGTATTTGAGCAATTATAGATTAATACATGTGAAAACAGATGGGAATTCATCAAAACTAGACAAGAGCTCGCAGTGCATACATTGAGCATGACCTAGGTCAAGGCCGTGCTGAGCAGCACGGCCTGGACACTGGTCGTGACCAACCATGAGCTTTTGGTCTTCAAAACATGGCATTTTGGGCACGGTTTCTATAGCCACCACGGCCTCCAGCACGGCCCGTGGTGGCTCAGCACCAGCGAGGGCACGGCCATGAAGAAACCCTAATTGGTGAGATTCGAATGTTCAACACGACCTAGTCAGCATGGCCTTGACCACGGCTGAGCTGAGACAAATATATAAGCAAACTATTTCTTTTATGGTTAGCTAAGCAAGGAGCGAGAAAGAGCCCCGACGACTGGTTCGATTTTTGCATAGTGCTGAGTTCGGGAGAGAGTTGCAGAGAGGAAGAACCCCGAAATTGCAATGTTCCGAATGCAAAAGAGTAGTGAAGCAATTCGAGAGGCAATTGGGAAGACCGATCATGGTGCTGATTCAGATCTGGAGCTGTTCATCCAATTCGAGAGAAAATGGTGTATATGTTTCATTTTTGTTATTCTTCCATTATAATTGATTTCCTAGTTGTTTTAAACATGAACATGTTTAGCTAGATTGATTAAATTCATTGGGATTTCTTTACTATTTTGGCTTAGTATTAAATTATTGGATTGTTTGAGTTTAGTTTTGTATCCTTCTTGATTTCAGTATTGATAAGATGATGCATTATTCATAAGACGTTCTGAATTGTGGTGTTTAGATTGCTTTATGTGATTGAGAAGTCCATTTGGCAGTTGAAATTTTGAATAGCAAGAACTGGTTAATAATCACTTAGAGATAAGGATAATTAACTAGCTGGATTAAGAATTAACAAAGCTTAATAGAGGCGGATTAAATCTTATGCTAATTTAAGAATCGATCGTTAGGAAGAGATTCCAACTTTAGGTTCTTGGGTTTAGGAATTCGGTTATCTCGAAAGATAAACCAAATTCAATTAAGAATTCATCCACGGGTAGCATAATTGGACTCATCAATCTGTTATCTTTTGTTTGATTGCCGACTAGTTTAGGTTCCCTTTGGGTTTGCTTTCTTGTCTTGGTTGTTTCATTTATCCATTCATTCCTGCATCTCCTTTAGAGCTCAACTTGTAGTTATTAGTTAATTTAGAAATTATTCATCATTTATTTTAGGCTAATATAGCAGAGAACAAAGAAGTAACTCTAGGCTTTCACTTTATCAAGGAATACGACCTTGATACTCGCCATGAGTGCTAAACTGCATCGATAGGTTCACTACCTTAGATTGTAGCTGCATAAAATAGCTTTTCAAGTTTTTGGCGCTCGTTGCCGGGAAATGTTTTTATTATTTTCAATTTCTACCGAGGATGCACTGAATTTCCACTACATCAGCCTCGACGGATGATCAGGGCAGTCCCCTAGATATTTTTATTTTTCTGCATTTATTTACTTTACATATCATGCATTTGGATTGTATTGCCTTTATTTCTCCTAGTTGAGCATCCCATGCAAGGTATCCATAACATTTTACATTGAGGATAATGTGTTCCTCAACTGTAGGGTAGTTATGGGTAAACCTTATAATCTTTCTCTCCCCTATGGTTGTTAGATATATCTGAAATTGCTATCACTAGGTGTTGTGTATTGTTAGGATGTTAGGACACTGTGTCTTTATGCACTTAAGTATGCTATTTTTGAGCTGATTGATGACTTGGTTTATAAAATTGTAGTTACTTTTCTTTGTTGTTCATTATCCTTGGAAAACAATTGATGGTGTTTTATACATCAGCCCTGTCGGGTTAAACCGGTGTTATTCAATTGTTTTTTTTTTCGAATTGTTGAATTTTAACTTAGGACGTTCATAATGTCACATGCATGTGTTTCTTAAGTAATGATTCAATTAATGATAGTGCGAACCAATTGCACCTAATACCACACCTCAAAGTGAGATTTTGAGCCAGTTGAGCATTCATTGTACTTGACTTTGCTTCTAGAACTTGCTTTATAATGCTTGTTGAAGTTAGATGAATATTGTGAATACCATGAGATGATTTGGGCGATTTAGGATTCACCACATTTAGCCAAAAGCCTACCCTCTTATATTTCCATTAGTTAGCCAGTTTTGAGCCATAACCTTTTCTTCATAATCTACACCTATACACTACAATTAACTAGCCGGATTAAGAATTAACAAAGCTTAATAGAGGTGGATTAAATCTTAATGCTAATTTAAGAATCGATCATTAGGAAGAGATTCCAAGTTTAGGTTTTTGGGTTTAGGAATTCAGTTATCTCGAGAGAGAAACCGAATTCAATTAAGAATTTGTCTACGGGTAGCATAATTGGACTCATTAATTTGCTATCTTTTGTTTGATTGCCAACTAGTTTAGGTTCCCTTTGGGTTTGCTTTCTTGTCTTGGTTGTTTCATTTATCCATTCATTCCTGCATCTCCCTTAGAACTCAGCTTGTAGTTATTAGTTAAATCAGAAATTATTCATTATTCATTTTAGACTAATATAACAGAGAACAAAGAAGTAACTCTAGGCTTTCACTTTCCTGAGGAATACGACCTTAATACTCGCCATGAGTGCTAGATTGCATCGATAGGTTTACTGCCTTAGATTGTAGCTGCATAAAATAGCTTATCACAATCCTTATGTCATCAAGAGTTCTCATGCCTAGACGAACAAGAAATGATAGAGATTCTAGTGGTGCAAAACCTGAATTGGAATATTGGGGCGTGCCATGATTCTCGTTGTTCCTTCTTTCCTCCAAAAGATTCATGTGCGATCATTCAGAGAATGATATCAATACTCGGTCCACTATTTCTCTTTCTTCACAGTTGTCCAAGCATTAGATTGGTGCCTGTGATTGCCGCTTCCATGCGCTTTCATTAAACACTCGTGTTTATGCTCTCCAAAAAAACCAAACCTACTAGAGAGAGATTAGAAAGAGAGGCATAAAAGAAATGAAGAAAATGAGAACATTGAGTTTGCAAAACTATGCCGAACATGGTGATATGTTAGTGGCAAGGAGAGCATTGAGTCTACAAGCAAAATAGGAAGAGTTACAAAGAGACAATATCTTTCATAATAGATTCTGAGTCAATAATAAGGTATGTAGCATGATAATTAACAAGGGTAGATATACCAATGTGGCTAGTACTGAACTTGTTGAAAAGTTATGTTTGCTAACTTTTAAACACCTTAGGCCATATAAGCTTCAATGGTTGAATGATTATGGTAAGATTAGAGTTTCTAAGCAAGTACTAGTGTCTTTCTCTATTGGTAGGTATAAGGATGAGGTCTTGTGTGATGTGGTGCCTATGCATGCTGGACATATTCTTTTAGGCCGCTCATGATAATTTGAGAGACGAGTCATTCATGATGGTTTTACTAACAAATACTCTTGTGTATGAATGCCAAATCTATTACACTTGAAGACTAAATGCACATGAAAAAGGAGAGTAATACAAAACACATGAGTGATGGTGCGCAAGAAAAGAAAGAGAAAAAGAGTATGAGTGCACAAAAAGAAAAAAAAAAAGAGAGTAAGGATTGACCCACAAGAATTATCCTTTATTTTTGTTAAGCTAGCTCATAGAATTTGGGACTATGAGAGTTGTTGGCTAGTCAACTCCTCTCTAGTTCTTGATTTGGCTTTAGTTTATTCATCTTCCTCTATTTGCTTATTCATATTTAGCTTCTAGTTTCTTCTTCTTATGGAATGAGGGCTTCCGCACTATGAAAACCGCATGCAACTGAATATTTAAACCCAGTGAGCATATTATTTTAGTTTTCTACCTTGTAGAGAATTAAGTTATTGGTTCTTCCAAGAACATTGTAGACTTATGAAGACTCGCACTAGTGAACTTAGACTTATCTCTCACGTCCTACTTTTGTTTTGTGTTTTTTATCTACCATTGTATTTAAATCAATTTGATTTGCTCCTTATGCTTAGCCGTGGAAGAGAATAAAGCACTTGCAATTTCTTTCCTTATTAGATACGAACTCCTATCTAGGTTCTTATATGTTCGTCTCTTTTGTTCTTCTCTTTCTAATCTATGTTTAGTATGTGTTTTGGTTTTATTTGGCGAGCATAAACATGAGTGTTGAGTTAAAGCACGTAGAAGAGGCAATCATAGGCATAATGCTTGGACAAATACGAAGAAAGAGAATTAGCTGATGGAGTATTGATATCATTCTCTGAATGATCATGGACGATTCTTTTGGAGAAAAGAAGGAACGCTAAGAATCGAGGCAATGCTAAAATATTCCGATCCAAGATTTGCACCATTAGGATCTCCATCATAACTTGTTCCTCTAGGAACGAGGACTCTTGATGACATAAGGATTGGCATAAGAAATCATGGGAATGCAGTTGACAACATTAACTTGTGGCATTGGGCTTAGCTTCATGATCAAGCAGGACAAGCTATAAATCCACATGCGTAAGGGAGAAATCATTTTTTTTCGAATTAATCCAAGCATAATGGGAATGCAAGCGTTTCGATTTTTGGAACGCATATAATGAAGCAATTTGGGTCGGACTGTTATGAGATAGGCCCACGTGAATTTTTCCATATTTTTGTTAAGTTGGCTCCTAAGATTTAGGATTACGAGAGTTGTTGACCAATCAACTCCTCTTTTGCTCATGACTTGACTTTAGTTTATTCATCATTCTTTATTTAATTATTCATATTTAGCTTCTTATTTCTTCTCCTTAAGGAATGAGGGATTTCCCGCTATAGATAATGCATGCAACTGAATACTTGAGGCTAGTGAGCATATTACTTCAGTTTTTTACCTTGCAAAAAATCATGTTATGGGTTCTTTTAACAACTTTGCAGACTTATCTAGACACGTACTACCGAACATAGACTTATCGCTCATGTCCTTCCTTTCTTTTCTGTTCTTTATCTACCCATTTGTTTAAATCAATTCGATTTGATCTTATGCTTAGCCATATGGAAAAGAACAAAGAATTTTGATTTTTTTCCGTATCGAATATGAGATCCTACCTTTCTCATTTTGTCTTTTGTGCCTCTATTTCTAATCTATCTCTTATATGATGGTTTGATTTTATTTCGAGAGCATAAACACGAGTGTTGAGGTAAAGCACATGGAAGCGGTAATCATATGCACCAATGTAATGCTTGGAAAAATGTGAAGAAAGAAAATTATTTAATAGAGTATTGATATCATTCTTCGAATAATCGCAAATGAGTCTTTTGGAGGAAAGAGGGAACGACGAGAATCATGACACGCGTTAATATTATGATTCAGGATTTGCACCATTGGAATCTCCATTGTTCCTTGTTCCTCTATGCACGAGGAATACTGATGATACAAGGATTAGTATAAGGAATCATAAGAATGCAATTGACAAGCTTGCCTGGTGGCATGTGGTTTAGCTTGATGATCAAGTAGGACGGATGTAAATCCACAGGCATAAGGAAGAAATAATGTTGTTTTCAATTAATCAAAGCATAATACAAGCGATAATGCTCGCATTTTGATGTTTGCGACGCATATAATAAAGTAATTTGGGTCGGAGTGCTATTAGGTAGGCCCACACGAATTTCTCCTTATTTTTGTTTAGTGGCTTATAAAATTTGGGATTAGTTTATTCATCTTTCTTTATTTATTTATTCATATTTAAGTTCTAGTTTCTTCTTCTTATGGAATGAGGGCTTTCGCACTATAAAAACATTATGCAATTGAATACTTGAGGCTAGCGAGCATAATATTTTAATTTTCTACCTTGCGGGAAATCAGGTTATGGGTTCTTTCAATAACTTTGCAGATTTATCAACACTCGTGCTAGCAAGCATAGACTTATTACTCATGTCCATGTGTGCGTTTTGATATTTGTGAGGCATATAATGAAGTATATAGGGTTTGAATGTGATTAGGTACGTCCACACGAATTCTCCTTTGTTTTTATTAAGGAATTATGGGAATGTAATTAATAAATTTCACCAGTGGCATTGGAGCATGAGTTGATGATCAAGCATGATAAGAGGCAAATGCGTGATGGAGAAATCATATTGCTTTCGATTAATCCAAGCGGGAATGCATACATTTTTATATTTGGGACACATATGATGAAGTAATTTCGTCGGAGTGTTATTAAGAGTTTATTGGCAGTCAACTCCTCTCTAGTTCTTGATCTGACTTTAGTTTCGTCATCTTACTTTATTTAATTATTCATATTTAGCTTCTAGTTCCTTCTTCTTTGGACTGAGGGCTTGCACACTATGAAAACCGCATGCAACCAAATATTTGACGCTAGTGAGTATATTATTTCAGTTTTCTATCTTGTAGAGAATTAAGCGATGGGTTCTTTCAAGAACTTTGCATACTTATCAAGACTCACACTAGCGAACCTAGACTTATTGCTCATGTCCTTCCTTTCTATTATGTTCTGTCTACGATTATGTTTAAAGCAATTCTATTTGATCTTTATGCTTAGCCATGAAAAAGAATAAAGAACTAGCAATTTGTTTCCTTATCGGATATGAAATCCTACATATATTCTCATTTGTTCGCTAGCTGGCGTGATAAGTCTACGTTTGCAAGTGCGACTCTTGATCAGTCCGCAAAGTTCTTATATGAACCCAAAACTTGATTTCTCATAAGATAGAAGATAGAATTAATATGCTCACTATCCTCAAGTATTCAGTTGCATGCGGTTTCTATACTTTGGAAGCCCTCATTCCATAAGAAGAAGAAACTACAAGCTAAATATGAATAAAGAAATAAAGAATGATGAATAAACTAAAGTCAAATCATGGACCAGAAAGGAGTTGATTGGTCAACAACTCTCGTAGTCCCAAATTTTATAAGCCACCTTTACGAAACCAAGAGGAGATTTGCATAGGCCTACCTAATAATATTCCGACCCAAATTACTTCATTATATGCATCCCAAACATGAAAATGCTCGCATTCCTGCTTGTATTTTGCTTGGATAATTGAGAACATCATGATTTCTCCCTTACGCGTGTGGATTTACTTCTCGTCCTGCTTGATCATCAAGTTACACCCCAATCCACCAGCCAAGCTTATAAATTGTGTTCCCATGATTCCTTTTGTCAATCCTTGCATCATTAGGAGTCCTCGTGCCTAGAGGAACAAGGAATGATAGAAATCCGAATAGTGAAATAAATTAGAATATTTGGGCATACTTCGATAATCGGCATTTCCACTTTCCTCTAAAAAATTCCTCTATGTTCATTCAGAGAATCATATCAATACTCAATTAACTAATTTTCTTTCTTCACATTTTTCCAAGAATTGGATCGGTGCCTACGACTGCTACTTCCACGTGCTTTAACTCAATACTCGTGTTATGCTCGTCAAATAAAACCAAACCATCATATTAAAAATAGATTACAAAGGGATGAACAAAATAAATGAAGAAATGAGAACATAGGAAGGATTTCAGATCTAATAAGAAAAGAGCAAGTTCTTTATTCTCTTCCATACGACTAAGTGTAACGATCAAATAATATGCTCACTAGCCTCAAATATTCGGTTGCATGTGGTTTTCATAGTATAAAAGCCTTCATTCCATAAGAAGAAGAAACTATAAGCTAAATTTGAACAAATAAATAAATAAAGATGAATAAACTAAAGTCAAATCAAGAACCAGAGAGGAGTTGACTGGTCAACAACTCTCGTAATCCTAAATTTTATAAGCAAGCTTAACAAAAACAAGGGAAAATTCGCATGAGCCTATCTACTAATAGTCCGGCTTAAATTAAGAACTAGAGAGGAGTTGACTGGTCAAATCAAGAACCAGAGAGAAGTTGATTGGTCAACAACTCTCGTAGTCCTAAACTTTATGAGCAAGCTTAACAAAAATAAGGGAAAATTCGCATGGGCTTATATAATAACTGCCCGTCCTAAATTACTTCATTATATGTGTCCCAAATATCAAAGCATGTGCATTCCCACTTGGATTAATATAAAGCAACATGGTTTCTCCCTTGTTCTTCTTATTTCTTGTTCCTCTAGGCACGAGGACTCTTAGTAATATAAAGATTGGTGTATGGAGTAATAGGAATGCAATTGACAATTTTTACGGGTGGGATTGGGGCGTGACTTGATGATCAAGTAAGACGAGACCCAAATCGATTAGAGCGTGTCTCGATTCTTGTCATTCCCTCTTTTCTCTAGAAGATTCATCTGCGATCATTTGGAGAATGCTATTAATACTCGATCAACTAATTTTCTTTCTTTGCATTTTTCCAAGCATTGGATCAGTGCCTATGATTGTTGCTTCCACGTGCTTTCACTAAACACTCCCATTTATACTCCCAAAAGAAGAAGCAACCCATCATATACTAGACAGAGATTAGAGAGAGAGGCACAAAGAAACAAACAGAAAGAAAACATAGGTAGGATTATCAGTCTGATAAGGAAAAAAATCACAAATTCTTTATTCTCTTCCATACGGCTAAGCATAAGTGATGTGCATAAAATACACACATCTAAATGGGGTTTTTAAGATTGATTTTATGGACATTTGGATGTGAATTGGTCCCAACACTCACCCTATGCGTCTGTTTGCATGCATTAGGTCCAAAAGAAGTCAAAGGATGATAAAGGGAAGAATTGGAGCATAATTGGGCCTTGGGCTGCGAAACAAGCTAAGTACGAGCAAGAGGAAGCTAAACATGGCCGTGTTGGTTTCAACACTGGCCGTGTTCCCAACACGTTCACCAACACGGCCGTGTTGGTGCATCAAACATCAAAGTTTTAGGGAGCACGACCACAGAGAGTAACACGGGCAACAACACCAGCCCGTGTTGGCAGGCGACATGGGGAATTAGTTAAAAGAAAGAAGAGAGGAAAAAAGAAAGAAGAGCGGGGCAGAACGTCCCAAACCCTAACTTTTCTCTCCCTAAGGGTTTTCTGAGTTGAAGCCAAGGGAAAAGGAGACTTGGATCAAGGTTTCAATCGGATTCCCTTCAAGGATTGAAGATTGGGCGAGGTTCATTGATTGCTTTTCAAATTGAGCAAGGGGAACAAGAATCGATTCAATTCGAGCAAGAGGAATTGGGGCTGTTTACTCTCATCCAATGGTGTAATCGGGTTTTCTCTACCTTTACTCATTGTTGTAATTGAATTCTTGTGTATTTTGATAATGAACATGATTAGCTAGATTGATTATATCCATTGGGATTTCTTTACTATGTTGGCTTAATATTATATTGTTGGATTGTTTGGATTAGTTTTGTATTCTTCTTGCTTTCAGTATTAATAAGATAATATCTTATTCATGAGACATTGTGAATTATGTGTTTCGATTGCTTTGTGTGATTGAGAAGTCCATTTGGCAATTGGAATTTTGAATAGCAAGAACTGGTTAATAATCGCTTAGAGATAAGGATAATTAACTAGCCGGATTAAGAATTAACAAAGCTTAATAGAGGCGGATTAAAGCTTAATGCTGATTTAAGAATCAATCGTTAGGAAGAGATTCCAACTTTAGGTTATTAGGTTTAGGAATTCGGTTATCTCGAGAGAGAAACCGAATTCGATTAAGAATTCGTCCACGGGTAGCATAATTAGACTCACCAATCCTTTATCTTTTGTTTGATTGCCAACTAGTTTAGGTTCCCTTTGGGTTTGCTTTCTTGTCTTGGTTATTTTAGTTATCAATTACTCTTGCATCTCCTTTAGAACTTAGCTTGTAGCTATTAGTTAGTTTAGAAATTATTCATCACTCATTTTAGGTTAATATAACAAAGAACAAAGGAGTAACTCTGGGCTTTCACTTTTCTGAGGAATACGACCTTGATACTCACCATTAGTGCTAGACTGCATCGATAGGTACACTGCCTTAGATTGTAGCTAACACGAGTAGCACACATCAATAAGCATTAAATCGAATGGAAGGACGTGAGCGATAAGTCTATGTTCGCTAGCATGATTGTTGATAAGTCTATAAGGTTCTTGAAATAACCCATAACTTGATTTTCCGCAAGGTAGAAAACTGAGATAATATGCTCACTAGCCTTAAGTATTTAGTTGTATGCAGTTTTTATAGTGCGAAAGCCCTCATTTCATACAAAGAAGAAACTAGAAGACAATTATGAAAAAGTAATGAAAAAAGATGTATAAACTAAAGTCAAATCAAGAACTAGAGAGGAGTTGTATGCTAACAACTCTAATAATAAGAAGAAACATGCGCGGGCGTACCTAATAACACTCCATCTGAAATTACTTCATTATATGCGTCTCAAACATCAAAATATGCACATTCCCACTTAGATTAATAGGAAGCAACATGATTTCTCCATCACGCACATGGATATGTGTCTCGTCCTGCTTGATAATCAAGTCATGCTACAATGCCACTAATGAAGCTTGTCAATTACGTTCCTCTGACTCCTTAATGAGAAAAAGAAAAAATTCACGTGGACCTACCTAATAATATTCCAGCCCAATATGCTTCATTATATGCCTCCCAAGCATTAAAACACACGCATTCCTGGTTGCATTAATCAAAAGCAATATGATTTCTCCCTTACGCACCTGGATTTGCATCTTGTATTATTTGATCATCAAGTCCCACCCCAATGCCACTAGTTAAGCTTGTCAATTATGTTCCGATGATTCCTTAACAAAAATAAGGGGATATTTTAGTAGGCATACCTATTAAAATTTTGGCTCAATTGACTTCATTAAATGCCTCCCAAACATCAAAACGCCCTCATTCCCGCTTGTATTAACAAAAAGCAATGTGATTTTATGTGGGTAGATTTACATATCGTCGTGCTTGATCATCAAACTAAACCCCAATGTCACTGGTCAAGTTTGTTAATTGCACTCCCATGAGTCCTTACACTAGTCTTTAATGTTATTAAGTCCTCGTGCCTTGAGGAATAAGGAATGATGGAGATCCCAAAGGTGCAACCCTGAATTGGAATATTTAGGTGTGCCTCGATTCTCGTCATTAGGAGAATTATATCAATACTCGATCAACTAGTTGTTGACCAATCAACTCCTCTCGAGTTCTTCATTTGACTTTAGTTTATTCATCTTTATTTAGTTATTTATTTATTCATAGTTAGCTTCTAGTTTCTTCTTTTCATGCAATGAGGACTTTCGCACTACAAAAACCGCATGCAACCGAATACTTGAGGCTAGTTCTTTTAAGAACTTTGCAAACTTAGCAGCACCTCACACTGGTGAGCATAGACTTATCACTGACATCCTTCCATTCTTTTGACCAACTATTGATATCATTCTCCGAATGATCATGGATGAATATTTTGGAGGAAATAGAGAACAACGAGAATCAAGGCACGTCTAAATATTCTGATTCATTGTTACTCTAAGCACGAGCACACCTGATGACATAAGGATTAGCATAAAGAATAATGGGAATGCAATTGACAAACTTGACTAGTGGCATTGGGGCTTAACTTGATGATCATCTAGGACGAGACATAAATCCACTAGCGTAAGGGAGAAATTATGTTGTTTTCAACTAATCAAAGAGTAATATAATTGGGAATGCGAGTTTTTGGATGTTTGGGATGTGTATAATGAAGTAAGTTGGTTCAGAGTGTTATTAGGTAGGCCCACACTATTTCTCCTTGTATTCGTTAGTTGGTTCTTAAAATTTAGTACTATGAGATTTATTGACTAGTTAACTCCTCTATAGATCTTGATTTGACTTTAGTTTATTCATCTTTCTTATGCATTTATTCATATTTGGCTTCTAGTCCTTCTTCTTATAGAATAAGGGCTTTCGCACTATAAAAACCGCATGCAACCGAATACTTAAGGCTAATGAGCATATTATTTCAGTTTTCTACCTTGCGAGAGATCAAGTTATGGGTTCTTTCAAGAATTCTGCAGACTTATCAATACTTGTGATAGTGAGCATAGACTTATCGCTCATGTACTTCCTTTCTTTTATGTTCTTTATTTACTCTTGTGTTTAAATCAATTCGATTTGATTCTTACATTTGGCTGTATAGAAGAGAACAAAGAACTTTGGATTTCTTTCCTTATCGGATCTGAGATCATTTCTATATGATGATTTTGTTCATCTCTTTCTAAACTCTGTATAGTATGATGGTCTGGTTTTATTTGAAGAGCATAAATACATGTGTTGAGTAAAAGCTCGTGGAAGCGGCAATGGTAGGCACCAATCCAGTGCCTAGACAAATGCGAGCAAAGAAAATTAGTTTATCAAGTATTAATATCATTCTCCAAATGATATCAGACCAAGCTTTTGGAGGAAAGAAGAAACGACGAGAATCTAGGCACAATCAAATTTTCTGATTCAGGATTTGCGCCATTAGGGTCTCCATCATTCCTTATTCCTCAAGGCATGAGAACTCCTAATGACACAAGGATTACAATAAGGAATCATGGGAATGCATTTGACAAGCTTGATAAGTGGTATTGGGGCTCAGCTTGATCATCAAGCATGATGAGATGTAAATTCGTGCACGTAAAGGAGAAATCATGTTACTTTCGAGTAATCCAACCATAATACAAGCGGGAATGCTACTGTTTTTACATTTAGGATGCATATGTGAATTTTGGGTCGGAGTGTAATTACGTAGGCCCATGTGAATTTTCCCTTTTTTCGTTAAGCTGGCTCATAAAATTTGGGACCACGAGAATTATTGACCAGTTAACTCCTCTCTGGTTCTTGAATTGACTTTAGTTTATTCATCTTTCTTACTTTATATATTCATATTTAGCTTCTAGTTTCTTCTTCTTATGGAATGAGGGTTTCACACTATGAAAATCGCATGCAACTAAATATTTGAGGCTAGTGAGCATATTATTCGCAAGGAGTCAAGGTATAGGTTCGTTGAAGAACTTTGCAGACTTATCAACACCCGTGCTAGTGAACATAGACTTACCGCTCACGTTCTTTCTTTATTTTATGTTCTTTGTCTACCCTTGTGTTTAAATTAGTTCGATTTGATCCCTACGCTTAGCTGTATGGAAGAGAACATGTAATCTCTTCCCTTATCGGATCTAAAATCCTACTTATGTTCTCATTTTGTTCGTTTCTTTTGTGCCTATCTTTCTAATCTCTATCTAGTAATGATGGTTTGTTTTATTTGGGGAGCATATACATGAGTGTTGAGTGAGAGCGCATGGAAGCGACAATCATAGTCACCGATCCAATTCTTGGACAAATATGAAGAAAGAAAATTAGTTGATAGAGTATTAATGTCATTCTCCATATGATCACAGACAAATTTTTTGGAGGAAAGAGGGAACGATGAGAATCAAGACATGCCCAAATATTCCGATTCAGGATTTGCTCCATTGGAATCTCCATCATTCCTTATTCCTCTAGGCATAAGGACTCCTGATGACAAATGAATTGGTGTATAGAATCATGGGAACACAATTGATAAGCTTGACTAGTGGTATTGGGTTGGAGGGGGAAATCATGTTATTTTTTATTAATCCAAGCGTAATACTAGTGGGAATGCGAGTGTTTTGATGTTTGGGATGCATATAATGATGTAATTTATGTCAAATTTTTATTAGGTAGGCCCACAAAAGTTGACCTTTATTTTCGCTAAGCTGGCTTAGAAAATTTAGGACAGGAGAGTTGTTGAGCAGTGAACTCCTCTCTAGTTTTTTATTTGACTTTAGTTTATTCATCTTTCTTTATTTATATATTAATATTTAGCTTCTAGATTCTTCCTCATATGGAATGGGGGTGTTGCATTATTAAAACCGTATGTAATCCAATACTTAACGCTAGTGAGCATATTATTTCAGTTTTCTACCTTGCGGGATATCAAGTTATAGGTTCTTTCAAGAACTTTGCGGACTTATGAATACTCATGCTACTGAACATAGACTTATCTACCCATGTGTTTATAACAATTCTATTTGATCCTTACGCTTAGTTGTATGGAAGAGAACAAAGAACTTATGATTTCTTTCCATATTGGATATGAAATCCTCCCTATGTTCTCTTCTTATTCATTTCTTTGTGCCCCTGTGTCTAGGATGATTGTTTGGTTTTATTTGGGGAGAATATACATGAGTGTTGAGTGAAAGCACATGGAAGCGGCAATCATAAACACCAATCCAATGCTTGGACATTTGTAAAGAACGAAAATTAGTTGATGCAATATTGATATCACTGTCAAAATGATCGCGGGCGAATCTTTTGGAGGAAAGACGAAAATTGAGGCACTCATAAATATTTCGATTCAGGATGTGCATTATTAGGATCTACATTATTCCTTATTTCTCTACCCATGAGGACTGCTGATGACACAAGAATTGGTGTAAGGAATCACAGGATTGTAATTGACAAGCTTGATCGGTGGCATTCAGACTTAGGTTGATGATCAAGTAGGACGAGACGTAAATCCACGCATGTAAGGGAAAAATCATATTGTTTCAATTAATCCAAGCATATACAAGCAGGAATGCAAGTGCTTTCATGTTTGGAACGCATATAATAAAGTAATTTGGTAGGAGTATTAGTAGGTAGGCCCATGTGAATTTCTCCTTATTTTCTTTGTTAAGCTAGCTCATAAAATTTAGGACTATAAGAGTTGTTGACAGTCAACTCCTCTCCAGTTCTTGATTGGACATTAGTTTATTCATCTTTCTTTATTTACTTTTTCATATTTGGTTTCTAGTTTCTTAATCTAGTAGAATGATGGCACTCGCACTATAAAAACTGGGAGCAACCGAATACTTGAGGCTAGAGATAATAGTATTTCAGTTTTCTACCTTGCAAAAAATCAAGTTATGGGTTCTTTTAAGAACCTTATGGACTTATGAACACTCATGGTAGCGAACATAGACTTACCACTCACGAGCAAGGGAAGTTATCCTGCGGCCACTCCGAGACTTGGCTTTCAAGGCCAATGATAAAGCAAAGAAATAGTCCACTCCGCCCCCTACTTGCAGCCTACAATGCCACGCCGTGGCCTGCCCATGGTTGGATCTGCAAAACTGTGTTTTGGATACCTTTCTAGTTGAATTTTTAGGTGAAAACCTATCCAAACTCCTGGATATCCTATGATATAAATAGATTGTGAAAAGAACCTGAAAGAGAGCCCCCTTCTCCTTTTCTCCTTAGTTTCTTTTCCTTCTCTATTTTATGTTACTTTTCTTTATGCTTTGAAGATTTATCAAAGACCTTATCATTCAATTATCAATCTAAGTATTTTGCTTTTCCTTATTAAGCTGTTATTAATTATGTTTCTTTTATAATCTATTTTGTTTATTTAACTATCATGAGTGAGTAGTTTTCTAATCTAGGGTTAAGTGAACCCTAGCCATGATTGATGTATGATTTGTGATGTGTGCTAAGTCAAGCAAGACTATGACCTAAGGCAGTGTACCTATCAGTGGAGTATAGCTAACGGCGAGTACCAAGTGTCGTATTCCCCAAAGAATGTGTGAACCTAAATCTACTCAATCTTCTCTGTTATCTAATCACAGAACATAAATGGTGTTGATGAATAATTTCTAAATTAAATAATAGCTACTCTAATTGTTGTCGAACTACGTATACTAGGGAATGATTAATTCAAGTAAAAGAATAACCCTTTGGGAATTCTTGTCTCTAACGAATGGAAACTAAGGGTGGAATTGATTGATTGAATCCAATTTCCGTGGGAAAGTCTCTACAGAATTAATGCCTTTCTCAAAGACACTAACATCTTAACTTAGATTAATTAGGTTGAAATCTCTTCCTAACTCTAATTACCCAAATTAGCATTATGTACCATTTAACACTATTGAGAGTTGTTAATTCTCAATCCGGTAGAACGAAAACCCTATCTCTAGGTGAATTCAATTCTAGGTTGCAAAGGACAATCCAAACCTAAACGTGTTTCTCAAGATCATTCAAATTTCAAAAATCATTCAACAAGATATGAAGAACAAATCAATAAATACTTCCATTGCAAACCAATATTGACAATCAATACATTCAATTCAAAATTGAAGTACAAAAATCTCTAGATAAAGAACCCTAATGGGTTAATAAGCTTAGCTAATCATGTTCATAATCATAACCAATAAGAATTCAATTACAAAAAATGAGTAAAGGTAGAGGAACCCGAATACACCCTTGGATGAGAGTGAATAGCTCCAATTCCTTGTGCCCAATTTTGGATCGATTCTTGTTCCTCTTACTCGGATTGAAACCAATCGACAATCCTTGCCAATCTTTGATCTTCGAAGAGAATCCAAGTGAAACCTTGATCCAAGTCTCCTTTTCTCTTAGTTTTAACTCAGAAAACCCTTAGACAGGGAAAAAGATGAGTTTTGGATGTTCTAACCCTAGCTGCCTTCCTCTTTTCCTCTCTTCATTCTTTTAATTAATACCCCCTCTCGCCTCAAACACGGCCGTGTCCCTGGCCGTGTTAAGGACACGGGCTAGTGATCCTGGCCGTGTTACTCTCTGTGGCCGTGCTCCATAAGATCCACTTCTTCTTTGATGACCAACATGGCCGTGTTGGTAACACGGCCTGTGTTTGTGACTGTGCTAAGAACACGGCCAGTGTTGAGACTAACACGGCCATGTTCAGTTTCCTCATGCTCGTACTTAGCTCATTTTGGCAGCTTTGACATCCAATTATGCTCCAATTCTTTCCTTTTTCATTCTTTGACTTCTTTTAGACCTAATGCACACAAACATATGCATAGGGTGAGTGTTGGTACCGATTCACATCTAAATATCCATAAAATTGATCTTAAAAATCCCATTTAGATGTGTGTATTTTACGCACATCAATTTGTTCCTTTAGTTCCTCAAAATTAATTATTTAATTGCTTTTGCTTAATTGATTGTGCATATTCTAATACTAGATTAGGGATAATTAATATTGTTATGATTCCATTATCTTTATCACAGCGGGAGTTGGGTTTTGATCAATCAAATATTGCAAAGTCCCGGTATCTATTACCCATTGAATATTTCAATTAAGGACAGGAAATTCTCCATGGGAGTAGGTAGAATGGATTGTTAGGAAGTCAGGGTATTGATCTTAATGTCTTTAATTTGCATGATTCCACGGGAGTAGGTTTTGATTGCATATTAGGGAAGCCATTAATACTCGGGAGAGATCTATGGTATTTTATAGGGTTTACCTTTCCTTATGAACATTTTATTTAATTAGTTTAGGGTAGGAACTTATCTTTGCGTTAATTGTGCTAGTAGGGATACTTAACTCTAGGTGCTTTTTATCATTGAATTTATTCCCATTATTATTAATTGCATTAATTAGACTTAGATTAATTCTTCCTCAATCGTTGATTTGGTTACTTACTTAGCATTAATTGAAGTCAAGATTAGCTAGTTTTTACTACTTCAGTCTCTAGGGATTCGACCCTTACTTGCCTAACTACATAGTTAGAAGGTCTAGTTAGGTTATTTTTGATAGGCACGCGACAACCTTGTCAAATTTTGGCGCCGTTGCCTGGGACTGATGGTATTAAAGTAGTTAATTTTGATTTACTTTTGCTAAGCTTTAGGTTTAATAGTGCTTCAGCTATTATTCCTTGTGCTCCTGATCTTTTCTTTCTAGTTTTCTTTCTTATAGCATGCAAACTCGACGAATAGGTTCAAGAGATTTAATCCCTATTGATCTTGAAATCGAGGCTACTGTACGTAAGCAAGGAAGTAAAAAGAGAAGGAATAAGAATAAACAACAGGGAACAATGGCTGAACCACCTACTACTAAACCTCTTTGGGATTATGGTGAACCAGATGCAACTACCAGTGTGATGTCTAGCATTTTTAGACCTACAGTTACTGCAACACACTTTGAACTAAAACCTCAGTTTATTCAGTTCATCTCTAATGATTCCTTTTCAAGGGGAGTCAATGATTGTCTTGTTAATCATATTGATAGTTTTCTGGAGAAGTGTGACACTTTTAAGATTAATAATGTCAGTGATGATGCAATTAGACTACACCTTTTCCTTTTTCTCTGAGGGATACGGTAAAGGAGTGGCTAAAAGATGAAGGCATTGGTACTTTTGATTCATGGGACAAGCTAGTAAAGGCATTTTTCGCCAAGTTCTTGGGTCAAAAGAAAACTGCAAGGCTAAGGATCGAGTTGAGCACTCTTCATCAACTAGATGATGAGTCATTATATGAGTATTGGATAAGGTTCAAGCGTCTACAGAGAAAGTGCCCTCATTATGGAATTCAAGAGTGGCTATTGATTCAAACCTTCCATAATGGGTTGACGGATGAGTACATGATTTAAATTGACGCTGCGTCGGGCGGTAGTTTTATTGAAAAGGTCCCTACTGAGGCTAAGGCATTACTTGAGAAGATGACTGCTAATGATAACTTTCACTCAAGTGGGAGAAACAGTGCAAAGAAAGGGGGTAAATATGATGTTGATGCAATGACTCTCTTGACTAGTACTATGCAGGCTTTGTCACCTAAGGTTGATCAACTTCGAGCAGGGCCATCTGTGGTAGCATCTTGTGAGACATGTGGAGTACAGAGACATATTGCAAGTGAATGTCAATATGCTGAGATGTTAATGGAGCAAGCTAATGCTCTCTATAATAACAACCAATAAAGGAGACCCTATGATCCCTACTCCAACACTTACAATGAAGGTTGGAAACAAGACCCAGCATTCTCTTACAAGAACACTCAAAATCAGTTGAACCCACCACTACCACCACCACCTTGCAATAACTTCAATCATCCTCCAAGTTTCCAAAATAGACCACCCTTCAATCATCAAAACTATAATCAACAACCTCCCCCACCACAACCACCACCACAATCCAAGTCCAATCTAGAAGCTTTGGTTGAAACTTTTGCAGCCTCACAGGCTAAACAAGACAAGTATTGAGAAGAGTAGTTGAAACAAAATAGTCTCCTTACTGCTACAGTTCAACAGATTTAAGCTCAAACCGAGCTCATGGAGAATTAGATAAGCTAACTTGCTCAACAAGTGGGTCAATCTTCAAAGGTTTCGGGTCACTTTCCTGGTAACACCAAGCAACCACCTAAGGGTCAAATTAATGCTATATCTTTGAGGAATGGTAGAGAGCTAGAAGACCTTTCACCGAAGGTAGTTCAAAAGAAAGTAGTTGCAATGGAGGAAGAGATGGTTGAAGCTGAGAAGATGATAGAAAAGGAGAAAATTAAAGAGAAGAAGGAGCCCATTGTCATTAAACCTTACAAGCCACCTGTACCATTCCCACAACAATTGGCACAGGCAAAGCTAGAAAAGAAGTATGGGAAATTCCTAGACATTCTAAAGAAGTTGCATGTCAACATCCCATACTTGGATGCAATCTCAGAGATGCCCTCCTATGCTAAATTCCTAAAGGACATGCTCTTTAAAAAGAGGAAAATCGAAGAGAATGCAATGGTCCCATTGACAGCTGAATGCAGTGCTATATTATAGAACAAGCTTCCAAAGAAGCTAGGAGATCCAAGGAGCTATTCCATTCCAGCCAAGCTAGGTGACATCAAAATAAAGAAGGCTTTATGTGATATGGGGCAAGTGTCAGTCTTATGCCCCTATCAATTTGCAACAAACTTCAGATGGGTGAAATAAAACCCACGCGCATCTCCCTACAGTTGGCAGACAGATCAGTGAAATTTCCTTTGGGTATTCTTGAGGATGTGCCACTAAGAGTTGGGAAATTCTTCATCCCTTGTGATTTTGTGGTATAGAGAGAAGAAGATGCACAAGTCCTTATCATTCTAGGGAGACCCTTCTTGGCCACTGCTGGGGCCACTATTGACATGAAGAATGGGAAAATCACCTTTGAACTGGATGATTAGAAGGTAGAGTATTCACTCACAAGTTCTATGGGTTCTCCTTCTAAGGAGGAAACAATTTATAGCATGGATGCTCTAGATGAAGTAGTGGAAGCTAAGGCTGCAGATTTACAACTCGATGATTCATTGCAGACAATCTTAGGGGAGTGCAGATAAATAGGATTGGGAAACAAGGGAGTACAAGAGGCTCTTGGAGGAGACACAAGTGCTAGCAACTGATGAGCCTATCGAGGAAGTGTTGAAACTAAGGGAGTCTAAGGAGAGTACTACGCCTTCTGAGATAGAATTAACATCCCTTCCCTCTAACCTGAAATATGTGTTTATGGGTCCTAATAAGACATACCCTGTTATTGTTAATGCTGAACTCAATGATATGCAAACTGAGCGATTACTTGTGATTTTGAGAAAATATAGGAATGTCATTGGGTACACTATTCATGATATTAAGGGTATTAACCCATCTTTCTGCATGCATAAGATCAATTTTGAGGATGACCATACCTCTTCTATAGAATCTAAGAGAAGGCTTAATCCAAATATGATGGAAGTAGTAAAAAAGGAGGTTTTTAAATTGCTTGATGTAGGGATAATCTATCCTATCTTAAATAGTAAGTGGGTTAGTCCTATACAAGTGGTTCCATAGAAAGGACGTAACTGTTGTCAAGAATGATAAGGGTGAGCAAATCCCCACTAGAACTGTGACAGGGTGGCGAATGTGCATTGATTATAAGAAATTAAATAAAGCCACCCGAAAAGACCACTTTCCTCTCCCGTTTATTGATCAAATGTTAGAAAGATTGGCAAAGCATTCCTTTTTCTGTTGGTTAGATGGATACTCAAGACTTTTCCAAATTCCTATTAATCCTAACGATCAGGAAAAGGCTACTTTTACCTGCCCTTATGGCACCTTCGATTATCGGAGAATGCCATTTGGATTATGTAATGCTCCTGCCACTTTTCAATGACGCATGATGGCAATTTTCTCAGGTCTTATTGAGAATTCTATGGAAGTTTTTATGGATGACTTCTCCGTCTATGGAACATCTTTTGATGTTTGCCTTAATAATTTGGAAGGGGTGCTCCATTGATGTAAAGAAGTCAACCTAATTCTGAACTGGGAAAAATGCCATTTTATGGTACATCAGGGTGTCGTTTTGGGTCATGTTGTTTCTCATAGGGGCATCGAAATTGACAAGGCTAAGATAGAGGTTATTGAGCGTTTACCACTGCCTAATTCTATAAAAGGAGTAAGGAGTTTCCTTGGTCATACAGGGTTTTATCGCCATTTTATCAAGGACTTTTCAAAAATTGCTCGATCTCTAACTAAGCTCTTAGGCAAGGATGTTCCCTTTATTTTTATTGATGTTTGTATTGAGGCTTTTGACAGGTTAAAGCAAGCTCTCATATCTGCCCCAGTCATGCAATCGCCGGACTGGAATCTTCCATTTGAAATCATGTGCGATGCCAGTGACTATGTAGTTGGGGCAGTATTGGGCTAGAGGAAAGATGACAAGCTCCACGCCATCCACTACACGAGCAAAACTCTTGATTCGGCCTAGATGAACTATACCACAACCGAGAAGGAATTGTTGGCAGTAGTGTATGCAATGGAGAAGTTTTGGTCCTATCTGGTTGGATCGAAGGTGATAGTTCACACGAATCACGCAACATTGAGGTATTTGATGAGTAAGAAAGATGCTAAACCTTGCTTGACTCAGTGGATTTTGTTGTTACAAGAATTTGACTTGGAAATTAAGGACAAGAAAGGAGCCGAAAATGTTGTTACTGATCATCTCTCCCGACTTGTCCTTGATAGTGAAGGTGATAAGGATTCCCCTATCGATGATTCATTTCCTGATGAGCAACTTCTAGCTTTAGCTATTAAGGAGATCCCATGGTATTCTGATATAGCAAACTACTTGGCTAGTGGTACTATTCCTCACGGCTATTCATCACAATAAAAGAAGAAATTCTTTAAAGATGTGAGGAAACATTTTTGGGACGACCCTTTTCTTTCAAATCTTGAAGGTGTATTCCAGAAAGTGAGGTGCCATTCATTATTTCACATTGTCATAATTTGCCATGTCGAGGACATGCTGGCATTAATAAGACTGCAACAAAGATTCTTCAGTGTGGTTTTTATTGGCCAAGTCTTTTCAAGGATGTTCATTGACATGTTAAGTCTTGTGATCGATGTCAACATACTGGTAACATCTCTAAGAGGAATGAAATGCCTCTTAATAACATCCTCGAGGTAGAATTGTTCGATGTGTGGGGAATAGATTTCATGGGACTGTTCCCTTCTTCTTATGGGAATAGGTATATCTTGGTCACTGTAGATTATGTCTCAAAGTGGGTTGAAGCCATAACTACTCCAATCAATGATGCTCGCGTGGTAAGCAAGTTCTTTAAAAAGAATATTTTTCCTCGATTTGGTGTACCACGAGTGTTGATTAATGATGGAGGCAAGTATTTCTTGGAGAATCGATTTGAGGCGATGCTTAAGAAGTATGGAGTACATCATCGAGTGGGGCTTTCACATCACCCACAAAGTAGTGGTCAAGTAGAGAATTCTAACCGAGAGTTCAAAACCATCTTGGAGAAGACGGTAGCGAATTCAAGGAAAGATTGGTCCATGAAACTCGACGATGCACTATGGGCTTTTAGAACAGCATTTAAGACCCCTATTGGCACCACTCCATATCGATTAGTCTATGGGAAAGCATGTTATCTTCCTGTTGAATTAGAGCATCATGCATTTTGGGCTATCAAGAGCCTAAATTCCGACTCTCAAATGGCGGGTGAGAAGAGACTCCTGCAACTTAATGAGCTAGAAGAGATTCGACTTGCTGCTTATGAAAGTTCAAGGTTGTACAAGGAGAAGACTAAAAGATGGCATGATAAAGGGATTTTGAGAAAAGAGTTTAAGGAAGGCGACTTAGTTCTCCTTTTTAACTCTAGATTGAAACTCTTTCCTGCAAAACTTTGTTCTCGATGGTCAGTACCATTTCGAGTTAGTAAGGTTTTCCCTTATGGTTCAATAGAGCTTTGGAATAGAGAAAATGGTACTTTCAAGGTGAATGGTCAAAGAGTGAAACATTACATCGGCGACCTTATTGACGAGAGTGTGGACATCACACTTTCCGACCCTTCATCAGAATGAATCGCAAAAGAGGTCGAGCTTATGACCTTATAAACAAGCGCTTTTGGGAGGCACCCCAAACTCATTCCTAATTTTTATTTTTATTTTTAATTTTCTTTCTACTCATACTTTACTTTATTTATTTACATTTTGCATTTAAAAAATAATAATAATAAAATTAAATTAGAAAAATAAAATCATAAAAATAATTTTTCGTTTTATGCAAGCATTTTGGTACAAAATCAATTTTCTTAGGACTTAGAACTTTGACTTTTTGTCTTCTTTTATTTTGCATTGTTTTGTGTGTCTTGTTTTTATTTCTTTTACTTAATTTGTTTTAGCTTAAGCCTTATTCTTGTTTTATCTCTTTCATTTCATTTTTTTAATAGGTACTCATGCCCTCACCAAATTAGCAAAGAAGAAAAAAGGGAGAAAAAAAGGGGGGAAACGAGAGAATGAAGGCATTATAGTCCACAACCACCTCACGGCCGATTACTCTCAACCACAGGTAACCCGCAGCTCTCAAAATAAAACAGCACATGAGGTAGGCTCCACAGCAAGGTCGCGACCTGATATCTTAAGCCACTGCCGAACCGTGACCTCACACCTGAAAAAGGAGACAACCAGTCTACTCTACGGGATGGACGTGATGCACCCATAATCATCGCAGCCTGGTCGTGAACAATCTGCTGGATTTTTGATGCCCGATTCAACCAGACTTCAACCAAACTCATTGTGGAGAATCTAAATACTTGGATGAAGTCATAAGGGTTTTCGATCCCTCCTCCCCCTCTTCAGTGAGATTTTGTGAGTACCTCTCCCTTTTACTTATGTTTATATTTTGCTTTTGCACTGAGGATACTGCAACATTTAAGTGTGGGGGAGGGTATTAGTGTATGTATTAGTTTTTTTGGTGTTGCTAAAATAAAAATGAAAAAAAAAAGAATTTTGAACATTCCAAGCCAATTTATGAAGCAAGTAATTTCAAAAGAAAAATGTTTTTCTATAGTTCTTGTCATGAGTTGATTGACATTGGATTGAGTAATTCAGTAATGATGTGTAAATCCTTTCTTGGCAATGGGTTGTGGCTAGAATTATCTTCCGGGCCCCGACTCGACTAATGCATGTACCTTGAGTAACTTGTAAGGAATTTGAGCCATATAGACTGACACATCTGAACCAGTCTCTATTTTTCATGTGTGATTAGATATTTTCCTCTTATGTAGTATGATTCTTGGACTTGCCTTGGTTCTATTCAAGACTTTCTGACACGTATGTGGGGGGATGACTGAAGATTCCTTTAGGTAGTTGACTGTGTTAGCTTAAGTTAATATTTGTATTGTAATTTTAACTAAAATATTGAATAAATGATAATGTTAATTTATGATTATTGAGCATTTTTACCTATAACATACAACTTAAAGTTGAATGCCTTGCACATATATGGTACTAGTATAAATCATAAGTAGAGAATACAAGTGCTTAAGAAGACTATTTTTTGATGAAAATAAAGGCATTGTCTGCCTTCAAAACATTTTGTTCATAGGTATGAAAATAAAGGCAATATTTGCCTACAAAAGAATAGTATAAAGACTGCTACAAAGAAAGGTACAAGTCTGTAAACAAGCTAACAGACACAATATTTGCCTACAAAAGGAAAAGTCCTGTACTACATATCACAATTGCAATAGCCAATCAAATTGCTTGACTCTCTTAGGTTCCAACAGGTGCGGTACCTATCCCACCATTCTTAGCTCTTCTACCACGACCTCTGCCCGCTCCTCTTCCACCTCTATTATTTGTTGAACTTGCAATTGTTGGTCTGGCATAAGAGGGAACTGATTTGCCCTTACTTTCTACTACCTTTGCTGATGTTGCCTTAGTTGTTGCCTTTGTACCAAAAACGAATTTCACTCTCCTTGATTCAGGCATCTAGAAACCAAACACAATTGTTCCATTAGACTAGGAATAAAAGAATAAGAAAGAAAAAAATAATTATATTGCCCTCAAATACATGTTGCCAGAATCTTCAAAGATTCTTCCTCCATAACCTTGGTTAACCTGTTAGTACAACTACAATTAATACAAATTGGGCTTCCCACTGTTTAAATGTAAACCAAATACAAGTGTTCAAATAACTTACTAATGCAATTTCTTTTTTCCTGCTTTGAGACCCATTTTTGGTTGTTAAGCCAGATTGAGGTCCACTTAAAGGTGTGCCAACAAATTGACTTAGTCCAGATTGAGGTCCACTTGAATGTGTGGCACCAAATTGACTTGGTCCACTTGAGCTACGGACATCAGACTGAGTTATTGGGAAAGTTGCAATATATCCAAGTCCAAAAGTTACTTTTCGTGGCCTACCATGCTTGAGTGGCCGTTTATGAGCCCTCTCGAAAGATGGATCATTTTTCATCTTACAACTCCTTTTGTTATGCCCAACTCCTTCACAAACTGCACAAGTCATTTGAATCCCTTATTTGGACAACTTATTAGGATTCTTTGGATCTACAATGATATCTCTCTTCCTGTTCTTCTTGGGTCTACTAGGCATTTTCTTAAATTTGGATGCCTTGATTGGAGGCCCATCAGCTTGTGGCCACATTCTTTTACCATTCAGTGGCTCAAGAGAACTTTTGTAGGTTTCAAGTTCTACAGTATAGCACTTTTCCACAAAGGTTGCACTATCCTGGTTCATCCAATGAATGCTAGAACAGGAATGCATACAAGGAATGCCTGTTATCTGCAATGCTCTACAAGTATAGGTGTGCATATTTATATCAATCATAAACTGATCCTCTCCTATGTTTACTTGAAACTTGCCACCAACATTAGGTTTGCAAGTACATGATCTACTATTGTACTTGGTTTCTTCAAGGTTAGTTCTAATTCTAGGTATGATGGAGTCAGTTAAACCACTAGCATGCATCAACTTACAATGCATTCTCTCCATTAATGCACATCTAATCTCTTCTAGCATGTCTATAATGGCCATACTCCTAAATTTCACAATGTAACCAAATCCCTCTGGTAAAAATAATTATAAGCAGCTTCATTCTCTATTTTAATCTGATCAATGGCTTCCTTCTAAGCAGCTTCATAAGTACTTCAAAACATGTTTGTTAATACTTGCCCCTTAAACTTCTTCTAATTACAATAAACATGCCTAACATAATTCCTATGTTCAGCAAAAGGTGCTAGGTTCGTTATAGCATTAATTAGACCTTGTGCAATAAAACCAAGTATAAATATTCAGCAAATACTAATAACTAATATAAAACAAAACAACAATTAAAATAGTCAAGAAAATTTACCTTTTGTTGGTCTGATATAAAGGTCCAGCCTAAACCATCTGTTATTTGCAGCTCCTCTAAAATAATGGTTAAAAGTCAAGTCCAAAAGTACTCATTTTCGCATTCAATTACAGCCTAAAAGATGGGAAACAATTGATTGTTCCCATCTTTAGCAACTGCACATAATAATACCCACCCAAAAAAGTTTTCAAGAAACACCCATCAAATCCAATAATGGGCCTGCAACACTTCAAAAACCCTTTCCTCAATGAACTAAAGCTTATAAAGAACCCTTTAAAAGTGTAGTCTTCATCAAGGAGGAAATCAAATCTGCCTTCCTTATCCACCCTTAACAATTCAGCTTTATAGCCTCCTAACTTAGCATAATATTCTTGTACAGACCCTCTTAGCATATTAAGTGCTTTCCATTTTGTCCTATAGCATTTTGTACTTGACACTTGAACACAGAACTTATCAAGTAAGTCATCCTCCAAGTCCTTCACACTCCAATTGCCATTTCTTCTGAATCTATGTATATATTTCTTAACTATCCATTCAGAGGTAGCTTGCATATTTTTCATCTCTGGGGCACCTATGCTCACTAACGTATGTCTTAGTAGCAAAGGTATGCTCTTTTTTTAATCATGCTTCCATACAGTCTCCATGGGCATCCCTTGTCACATCTCATTTGAAGTTAGTACTTGCTGCTTCTCATCACATGCACATTATGACCATTAATAATTACCCATTTACAAAGTGCAGCTCTGCACTGATGTGCATCTTCAAATCGCATTCTAAGAACCAACTGTAAATACTTATGATCATATATGGGATCATATACAACCCTCTTTCTACTCTTTCTTGAACCTTCTTCAATGCCATCCTCATCAGTACCATTTGAATTCACATCCCTATTAGAGTCTTTGTATTCACTTATAAAGCCATATGCTTCCTGTCCAACATTTTTTGCCCTAGTAGTGCCATTAGTAGATGATCTTTTGAACTGCAAACCATTATTGCTATGTAATCTCTCAGCAACCTCATCAATAGGCACATAATTCTTATACTTTGCTATACTTTCCCTTGCTTCCACATACTCATCATCATCTGACAGTTCATTATAATGTAGTCCATCGTCTGTGTTGCTCTTATCAACTAGTAAGTATTCAGGATCATCTTCTGATTCTACTTGCTGCTGCATTTGCTCACTATGTTCAACATTGACATTAAACACAGTGTTCAACTCATCACACTCAATCTCATCCTCAGTTCCATCTAAATTATCCAGACCTTTTGGATTTTCACTAATACAGCTAATACTAACATCTTTTCCATGATAGATTAACTTATGCCACCAGGCAATGCTACTTGTCCTTTCTCTCCTTTGACATAGACTTGTTATACATCATTGGCATCATCTATATATCTAATCATATCCATTAAACTTTTATTATCCACCATTTCTCTTAACCTATCATTCAAACTCAATCTTGGAATCTTATAAGAAATCTTTGCCCTATAATACCCTAGTTTTTCTACTTCATCAACCATGTCCAAAAATCCTATTCTATCTGGGTCTAATCCATGTTTAGGCATAATACCTCCACCTACATAAACCACATTCCCACAAACAGATGCAAAATGCCCACCATAGTTTATATACACAGAAAACTTGTTAAACATTATGTTCATAGAGTGCATGAATGTTAATATTTTAACAAGACAAATAAAATCATTACATGAATATTACCCTATAGACCATGACAAACTCAAATAAATTTTGACAAACCCAAAAGTGCAATAATAAAAAATTGATTCATGCCCTACCCTACACATATCGCACCCATCTCGTTAATGTAAAAGCTTTCTAGAAAAGCCATTAATAATATAATAACTTGTCATCTTTCAATGGTCATTACTTAAGACCACACAACTTAACTTCCTCAAAGGACCACAATGTCTGATCTTCTTCAATGTCTTTACTTCTTAAAGGGACTACAATGTCTTTGATTCTTCAAAGCACTACAATGTCTTTGCTTCTTCAAACAAATGGTTTCAGAAATAAATGATTTCCTCTTTCACTTTCACTTTCTTTTACTTTCACTCTCTTCAAAGAAATGGTTTCAGTAACAAATAATAGTTATTTCAATTTTGGAGATTTAGGGTTTCCTTACAACATATACGCCACCGTATTCTTTTTATTTTTTGTTTCTGATTAAGATGTAAAAAATGCACCATTTCTCATGTGCAAAATGCACTGTTTCTTACTTAGCTTTAAAATACACCGTTTCTACGTGTTTAACTTAGTAGAGCTTCGGTAGCCACGTGGGATAAACTTCACCAAAAATCTCATTCATATATCGATTTGCAAAAATTAATAAGGTCGCGCATGACATTGTTACAATTAAAAACACGTGATTAAATTGAAAAAAATGCCAAAGGTCGTTTATTCTTTTGCAATTCAGCTTTTTGTTTATGTTTTTATTTTATTTAACAATCTAATTTATAACGGAGCATGGAAAAAGAACCTCATTTAGCATAGTCTCACTTTTCTTTATGAGGTTTCTATCATTTGGTATCAGAGCTTTGGTACTAAATCATATTTTAATCTATCCTCTACTTTAGTTATTTATCATTTTTTTGTTATTTCGCATTCTTGTTTTATGTGTTGTTCTTTTTTTATTTTGTGTCATTAGATTAATTGTTAAATACTTTTCTTTTGCATCTTTGTTCTTCTTGTGTTTGAGCATCCATATTAATATAAAAGAAGGTTGAAGATTCGGGGTCGAATCTTTTTGAAGAAGAAGGGATTCATGCAAATCTAATAAGCTTCTTAAGATGATTCAAGTATCTACTTATTAAATAATGAGGAGGTTACATTCCATATGAAGAGGTAGCATTAATTGCGGAAACTTATCAAATCTTTGATGTTATAAAAAGAATGCAAAGGATGGTGGTTACTTATGGCTTTTCATATGGTATGTAATAAATTTGTTCTAATTTCATTTGTTGACTATATAAATAAAGACAAATCTATTTGTAAAGGGGGCTAGAATGGATTAAGCATGTTGCTTTGCAATGTAAGGGTTAAATCTCTTTTTATTCCTTTCTAAGATTTTGAACTTATCAAAGATTATTTCTCTTGTGATGTTCTCAACTTATCAAAATTATTCTTTCTTATCGCGTTTTAAACTTATCAAGATTATTCTCTTATGGCATTCTAAACATGACTTATCACTCACCTTCTCATCTCGGTCTTGAGTATGGCATCAATATCATTCTTTAAACTTTTGGTTCATGCATATCATAAACATTCGGTCAAGAATTTTAATAACATTGGTTTTTACTTCATTATAAGTAATGGGTGAAGTTTTAATAATATTGGTTCATGTTTTCATAAGCATTTAGGTCAAAGTTTGTTATCTTGTTTATGTTTATTTAACAATTTGATTTAGAACAATTTTTGGCAAAAGAATCTCATTAAGCATTAAGTCTCACTTTTCTCTCTGAGGTTTCTATCATAATGTTTTTTAAGCATGCATTTTATAGAAGAATAGAAAGACAAAGCAAACAACTTTAAGGTTTAATAACCAATTATCATTGAAATTCAAGTTCAACTATTTAATTCATTATATTAAAATCGTACTAGCCTTTTATAGGTCTTAGAAAACTCTAAATCTTAACTAATAAAGATAACCTTCTTAATAAAAAGAGATAAGTAAAACAAAGTCCTAATTAGGTTAAAATACATGTGTGGCTGCCCAAAATAAGCCAGAAGATCCTAATTTACATAAGTTATATAGATGGGCCTCATAACATAAGCCAAGTTAGGTCTAAAATCTTCATATGCTCCAATTCAACTTCTTTGGTATTTTTAAGACTAGCTAGACTCATTCAAGCCTAATAAACTGAATTAGATTAATGAGCCTTAAACTTAAATCCAATTCTTTAAGCCTTCATGTGTCCTTAGCCCAAATGTCTTGGATAAGCTCATTGACTTATAATTTGAATCGGATTAGGACTCCTAGTTGAATTAGGATCCTTAGTTTAATTAGGATTCCTTTCATTGCTTGAACTCCTAATATCATTAGGGCTCTTTGTTAGATTAGGATTCCTAGTTAAGTCATGACTCCTTGTTGGATTAGGATTCCTTGAGCTAGTAGGATTGGCATCATCAAGAGTCCTTATTAGGGTAGGATTCGTTGTGCTAGTTTGGTTTGTATCATGATGTGTCCTTAGCCCAAATGTCTTAAATAAGCTCATTGATTTGTAATCTGAATCGAACTAGGACTCCTAGTTGAATTAGAATTCTTTTCATTACTTGAACTCCTAATATCATCAGGACTACTTGCAGGATTAGGATTCCTAGTTGAGTCAAGACTCCTTATTGGATTAGGATTCCTTGAGCTATTAGAATTTGCATCATCAAAACTCTTTATTGGAGTAGGATTCATTGTACTAGTTTTGTTCTTATCACTGTTGATGACATAAGGATTAGTATAAAGAATCATGGCAACAAAATTGACAAGCTTGAACGGTGGCATTAAGGCTTGGCTAGATTAATAAGCAGGACAAGACATAAATCCACAGGCATAAGGGAGAAATCATATTGTTTTCAATTAATCTAAGCATTATACAAGTGCTAATGCAAGCACTATGATGTTTGGGATGCGTATAATGAAGTAATTTAGGTTAGGAGTGTTATTAGATAGGCCCACATGAATTTTCCCTTGTTTTCATTTAGCTAGCTCATAAAATTTGGGACTACGAGAGTTGTTGACTAGTCAACTCCTCTCTCGTTCTTGAAATGACTTTAGCTTATTCATCTTTATTTATTTATTTATTCATATTTATCTTCTAGTTTCTTCATCTTATGGAATGAGGGCTTTTGGATACAAACATGGCTAACTTGTGCCAAACCCTTATTCAATATTAATGTCTTCACCAAGGATCATTCACCTAATCAAGCAGAAAAACTCTAACTCCCAACAAGACCCTTAAATAACTTGTACTTAAGAACTTTAATTATAAAAAATTAAAGGCTATTTAACATAAACAAATGTATAGATTAAACTAAGTTTGTAAAATACTAAGTCTTCACTTGATAAATTCACTAAGTTTATAAAGAACAAAAGAACAAGATTAAATCGCAAAATAATCAATATTCAAGCAACCTTTACATAGAAATTCATACTAGCTTATATAGGCTTTAAAAAAACCTAATTCTATAATGATAAGAAAGCAAATAAGAAAGACTATGCATATCAAATCACCCCACACTTAAGCTATTGCTTGTCCTCAAGCAATTAACAGCTCTCCTCATAAAACTGCAGTCAACAATTCCTTACAGTTTATGCCCCCAGTCCACAACAGATAGTATTCAACACATCTCAAAGGATACTCAATCATAAATCAAATTGCAAATCATTAACAGAGAATGGAAATAATATTAATGCACGAATAACTTAAATGATAACTCCAAATAAACATCACGAACCAAAGCCTCACAGGGATCACTCAAGTCACTCAAAGTTTATATTAGGTGAATAACAAATCCCTCAAAGCAAATGCACAAGACCCGCTCACCATAAGCTTGCTCATAAATCATATCTTCGCTACTGTGAACAAGTAAATACCAAAATCAAAGGGTCTCTACCGGGGTTGTAATGGGGCTAAGGTAAAGGTACGGAGATTTGGGAAAGAAGTGTGAAAATGCTAGAATTCGTATGATAAACAACAATATATGCTCAAAGGATTAAATGCCTAATATACAAAAAGAAATTTCACTAAAATCCCTACTTCATAGAATAACGCTTGCAAATGCTCTAAATCCGTTAAAGAGATAAATAATTAAAGAATTTTGTTTATTTTCTTCTTCTCTTTCTTTTTTTCATCATTTCTTTGAATAATAGACTAGTAATTTATAAGAACTGCTGCATACGTAAAGAATAAAAATACGGTTTGGATCGGAGGAAGCATCTAAAATCTCAAAAGGACTTAGTGAATTTACCAACATAGCAACTGGCATTTTAATTCCACATAAGGGTGAGCAAATCACAAAAAGAAATTCCAGCATAAGGGTAAAGGAAAGATAAATGTAAAGAATGGTATAATTGAAGTGTATAAGTGTAGATTATGAAGAAAAGGTTAAGGCTCAAAACTGGCTAACTAATGGAAACATAAGGGGGTAGGCTTTTGGTCAAATGTGGTGAATCCTAAATTGCCCAAATCATCTTATAGTAATCATAATATTCATGTAACTTCAACAAGCATTACAAAGCAAGTTCTAGAAGTAAAGTCAAGTACAATGCACACTCAAACAAGAAATATAAAGAGCATAAGTATAATGAATGCTCAATAGGCGCAAAATCTCACTTTGAGGTGTGGTATTAGGTGCAATTGGTTCGCAATATCATTAATTGAATAATTACTTAAGAAAAACATGCATATGAACATTATTAACGTTCTAAGTTAAAATTCGACAATTTGAAAAAGCAATTAAATAACACCGGTTTAACCCGGCAGGGTTGATGTGTAAATACCATCAATTGTTTTCCAAGGACAATGAACAACAAAGAAAAGTAACTACAATTCTATAAATCAAGTCATCAATCAGCTCCAAAATAGCATACTTAAGTGCATAAAGACACAGTGTCCTAACATCCCCTGAAAATACACAACACCTAGTGATAGCAATTTCAGATATATCTAACAACCATAGGGGAGAGAAAGATTATAAGGTTTACCCATAACCACCCCACAATTGGGGAACACACTGTCCTCAATGTAAAACGTTATGGATACCTCGCATGGGATGCTCAACTAGGAGAAATAAAGGCAAAACAATCCAAATGCATGACATGTATGAAAATTAAAGTAAATAAATGCAGAAAAATAAAAAGATCTAGGGGACTGCCCTAATTATCCGTCGAGGCTGATGTAGTGGAAATTCAGTGCGTCCTCGGTAGAAGCTAAAAATCATAAAATAAAGAGATAATCGAACTGAAAATAATAATTAAATAAAATATGAAAACTTAAAACCAATAAAATGTTTCAAAATGAAAGGTTCGAATATTAAAAATGAAAAGTACTTTTTAGCTGGACTCATGGTGAAAAGCAAACGGGTGTGATCGACGACCATCCATCCTTCTTCCAAGCAAATGGCTTCAAGTATCCACTTAGAGGGGTAATCGTCAATTTCCTCTTCCCGACTGTCAAGCAAGCTGCTAGTATGATGGGCAAAACTCGCTCCTCGTATAATTGCACGTAGTCATGATGCTCTAGGGGCTCTTCTAATTTGAAAGCTGAAGTTTCGCCAATTGGAAGGATCGACAGTTAGGCAATTTCTTCAGGAATGTCAATGGTTTTCTCCAGTCCTTGTCTTGGTTCACTTGCTAGAAGAAACTCGAGCTCCTCTAAGACTTCTTCATTGGATAACTCGTGCTCATCTTCCATCATCGAAGGGACTTGTGGAAAATCCTCCAAAAATTCCTATAACTGCAACTCAGCATCATCAACTGTACATTCCTGTTGATAGTCTTTCAGAGGAATCATGTTCGCCTCTTCCATTTCTGGTTCCATCTCCATGTTCAAGAAATCGTCCTGCACAAAAGCATCATCGTCAAACATAGTAGATAAACCAGAAGAGTGCTCACCTGAATGCAAAGTGATGGCGCTCAAATGTTCCTCGGATTCAGTAGCGTTTGATGGAGTTCCCCATTGTTCTACCGCTAGTAACTTGAAGACCAAGCCTACTTGATTCTCTATGTTCTCAATTGAGGCATTTTGACTTTCAAGTACCCTCTCTGTTTGTTGGAATCTATCATCAAGACTTGCAATGAACCTCATCATCAGCTCCTCTAACACTAACTCTTCATCTTAAGTTGAAGGTGCAAGATTAGGCTGCTGATGTAGTTGCTGAAATCCTGGTGGTTCTTGGCCATCTAAGCTCCATCTAAAGGGTGAATGAGTGCTCCACTCTTGATTGTAGGTGCTTTCATACGAGTTATTTAGCCAGCTTCCCGTATAATTCACCTGTTCCAAGTTATAAGAACAATGAGCAACATCACTATACAATGGATAATCATTACTCAAATGTAGACCACAATGGATTCCACAAAAATCTTGAGATGAAAGGATAGGAGTGGAGAGTTGATCGGTAGCCCTGCAAAACGATTCCACTCGAGCTGTTAAGGCTGCACAGGTGTCCTAATTTTTACCACTCTCTTGGTCTTGATCCCATTTTCCAACGCATCATACAAAGAGGTTGAATTTAGCATTGAACCTCCTTATCATTCACTACTTGAATCATAAACTTAAACTAAATAAATATGTACAAGTAAAATAAAATAAATAAATAAAAAATAATAATAATAATAAAAACCATAAAATAATAATAAATAGAAAAATGGCTAAATTAACAAATAGCAAATTTCACTATAGTTTTCAAACATTCCTCGGCAACTGTGCCAAAAACTTGATGGCGCTATTTGTGTTAGCTATAATCTAAGGCAGTGAACCTATCGATAAAGTCTAACACTCATGGCGAGTATCAAGGTCGTATTGCTCGGGAAAGTGAAAGCCTAGAGTTACTTCTTTGTTCTTTGTTATATTAACCTAAAATGAATGATGAATAATTTCTAAACTAACTAATAGTTACAAGCTAAGTTCTAAAGGAGATGCAGGAATAAATGGATAAATGAAATAACCAAGACAAGAAAGCAAACCCCAAGGGAACCTAAACTAGTTGGCAGTCAAACAAAAGATAAAGGATTGATGAGTCCAATTATGCTACCCGTGGACAAATTCTTAACTGAATTGGGTTTCTCTCTCTTGATAACCGAATTCCTAAACCTAATAACCTAAAGTTGGAATCTCTTCCTAACGATTGATTCTTAAATTAGCATTAAGCTTTAATCCGCCTTAAGCTTTGTTAATTCTTAATTCGGCTAGTTAATTATCCTTATCTCTAAGTGATTATTAACCAGTTCTTGCTATTCAAAATTCCAATTGCCAAATGGACTTCTCAATCATATAAAGCAATCTAAACACCACAATTCACAACGTCTCATGAATAATGCATTATCTTATTAATACTGAAAGCAAGAAGAATACAAAATTAACTCAAACAATCCAACAATATAATATTAAGCCAACACAGTAAAGAAATCCCAATGGATTTAATCAATCTAGCTAAACATGTTCATGTTTAAAACAACTAGGAAATCAATTACAATGGAAGAATAATGAAAATGAAACATGTACACCTTTTTCTCTCGAATTGCATGAATAGCTCCAAATCTGGATCTGCACTATGACTAATCTCCCCAATTGCCTCTTGAATTACTCCACTACTGTTTTGCACTCGGAACCTTGCGATTCTGGGGTTCTTGCTCTCTACAACTCTCTCCCGCACTCAACACTATGCAAAAACCAACCAGCCACTAGGGCTCTCTCTCACTCCTTGCTTAGCTAACCCTAAAAAATTTAGTTTTCCTTATATATTTGTTTCAGCAGTAGTGGACAAAAGCTTTGATCGTACTGTTGAGTCTGGTGCTCTTCTTTGATCTTCCATTTAGGGGCCGTCTTTGGAGTAGTGGTGGCTACGGGCAGGTGCCCAAAGTGCCATTGTTTGAAGACTAAAAGCTCATGGTTGGTCACGGCCAAAGTCTAGGCCAGGATGATCAGCACAACCTTGACCTAGGCCGTGCTCAATGTATGCACTGCGAGCTCTTGTCCGATCTTGATCAATTCCTGTCCGTTTTCACATGTATTGATCTATAATTGCTCAAATACTGATGATGGTCCTATAAATTCTCCTGAAATGCAAAAGAACACAAAACACGGGTGAACTTGGAATAAAAGCACAATAATTGCTAAGAAAATACACAATAATATGTAAACAAATATGTGTAAAACTATGCATATCATTTGCTCATGATTTTTCTTGTTTGAGTGTGCGCTGTACTTAATTTTATTTCTAGAACTTGCTTTGTAATGCTTGTTGAGGTTACATGAATTTTTGAATACCATTATATGATTTGGGCAACTTAGGATTCACCACATTTGGCCAAAAGTCTACCCTTTAATTCCATTAGTAAGACAGTTTTGAGCCTTAACCTTTTCTTCATGATTTACACCTATACACTACATCTATACCATTCTCTACATCTGTCTTTTCTTTCACCCTGTATACTGAATAATTATGTGTTATGCTTCTTCTGTTATGGAATCATAGTGCCTAATTTTATTATAAATTCACTTAGTCCTTTTAATCATTCTTTGATGCTCCCTTCAATCCAAATTGTATAACTATTCTCGTTGTTTGTGTAATTAACCATCCAGTCTCTGTGTAAGCTTCAGTGACATATAAAGAAAAAGAAAAAAAATTAAATTAAGTGTTTATTGTGCTTCTTTCTTAGCTCTTTTCTCTTTTAGATTCAACTCTTTAAGCATCCTCTACTTCAAATAAGGCTTAGTGAGTACTTTTGTTGATTTGGCATTCAGCTCCTGAAGCATTCATTCTAAATAATTACATCATTTTTTAGTATACTTTACACTTCTTTCCAAATATTCTTACCTTTACCTTAGCCATATTTCAACCCTTGTAAAGGCCCTTTAATTTTGGTATTCATTGTTTTGCAGTAGCGAAGATGGGGTTTATGAGCAAGCTTATGGTAAACAGGTTTATGAGCAAGCTTATTGAGTTATTGATTGCTTGAAACAAGAAAAAGCTTAAGTGTGAGCTGATTTGATATGCATTATTTTACACATATTTATATGCCCAATTACTTCAATTTTTGTGCATAGTTATCTTGTTTTATGCCAGAATCACCTATTTTTTGGTTCCTTTCATGTTTCAGGTTATCATCGATGGACATTATCAGTATTTGAGAGAGATACGTGCGAATATGGACCAGAATCCATCAAAATTGAGCAAAGGCTACCATTTCAAGGTTGAGCACGGCCCGGACTCTGGCCGTGCTGAACTATTGACATTTGACCCTCAAAAGTGACCTTTCGCCATGGTTTTTGAGGCCACCACGGCCTCCATCACTACCTGTAGTGGCTCAGCATCGGCGAGGGCACGGTCAGTGAGAAGAGGCTAATTTTTTAAGACTCAGAGGTCCAGCACAGGCTTGAGCATGGCCCTGCTGACCAGCACAGGCTTGAGCGCAGCCATGCTGAAACATTTATATAGGCAAAATCGAGTTTTTTTGTAAGGGGTTCAATTTTCTAACTTGATTTCTCACATACATGCATGAGCCATCCTTTACCAGACTTCAATGTTCGACTTTAGGTAACTATTTCGCCTATTGAAGGAAGGATTACATTGGTTTAAACATCACATTGAAGATCAATAGGGATTTGGACGCATTCAAGAGGCAATTTAGGGTTCATCATTCAGATTTGGGGATTTAGGTCTTTTCATCCGACTTGAAAAAGAAGGGTGTACATGCATTCAAATTGTTTTTTTGTATTTGTTCGTTACTTTGTGTTGCTTATTAGCATGAGTAGCTAGAATTGTTAAACCCATTAGCATTCCTATGTTGTTGGATTGCTTTTAATGTTTATGAGACTTTGATTATCAATGCTTGTTTCTTTTGGCTCTTATTATTAATGATAAATCGCATTATTCATGAGACATTGTGAGTTGTGGTGTTTAGATTGCTTTATGTAATTGAGAAGTTCATTTGGCAATTGAAAATTTGAATAGCAAGAACTGGTTAATGATCACTAAGAGATAAGGGTAATTGACTAGCCAGATTAAGAATTAACAACTCTTAATAGTGGTGGATTTAATCTTAAGGGTAACCTAAAATCAATCGTTAGGAAGAGATTTCATCATTTAGGTTCTTAGGTTTAGGAATTCAGTATTCTCAAGAGGGAAATCGCATTCAATTTAGAATTCGATCACGGGTAATCACAATGAGTAATCAATATAATCTCTACCTTCACTAAAATCAACTAGCTTAGGTCCCCTTGGGTTTGCTTTCTCCTTTGATTGTTTCACAAAATCCCTTCAGACTATTTGACATTTAATTAATCACTTTGCTTGCATCTAGTAATAGAATAGCAACTTCATCGATTTGTTAAGGTTAGATAACAAAAGAATGATACAGTAGTTCTAAGATCATCCTTTCCCGAGAACACGACCTTGATACTCACCATTAGTGCTAGTATGCATCGATAGGTTCACTGCCTTAGATTGTAGCTACATAAATAGCCTATCTGAAATCCTACGTATGTTAACATTATATTGGTTTCTTTTGTTCCTCATTGTCTAGTATGATGGTTTGGTTTTATTTAGCGAGCATGATGTGCGTAAAATACACACATCTAAATGGGGGTTTTAAGATTGATTTTATGGACACTTGGATGTGAATTGGTCCCAACACTCACCCTATGCATCTGTTTATGTGCATTAGGTCCAAAAGAAGTCAAAGGATGATAAAGGGAAGAATTTGAGCATAATTGGACGCCGAAGCTGCCGAGTCACGAGGAAGCTGAACATGGCCGTGTTGGTTTCAACATTAGCCGTGTTCTAAACACGGGCACCAACACAGCCGTGTTGGGTGCATCAAACATCAAAGAAAAATAAGTTCTTAGGGAGCACGACCACAGATAGTAACACGGCCAGGAATACCAAATTGTGTTCCCAACATGGCTAGGAACACGGCCGTTTTGGCGGTGACAGGGGGAATTAATTAAAAGAAAGAAGAGCGGGGGAGAACATTCCAAAACCCTAATATTTCTCTCTCTAAGGGTTCTGAGCTGGAACCAAGGGAAAAAGGAGACTTGGATCAAGGTTTTAATCGAATTCCCTTCAAAGATTGAAGATTGGGCGAGGTTCGTTGATTGGTTTTCAAATCGAGCAAGAGGAACAAGAATCGATTCAATTCGAGCAAGAGGAATTGGGGCTGTTTACTCTCATCCAAAGGTGTAATCGGGTTTTCTCTACCTTTACTCATTGTTGTAATTGAATTCTTGTGTATTTTGATAATGAACATTATTAGCTAGATTGAATAAATCCATTAGCATTTCTTTACTATGTTGGTTAGTATTATATTATTGGATTGTTTGGGTTAGTTTTGTATTCTTTTTGCTTTCATTATTAATAAGATAATGCATCATTCATGAGACGTTGTGAATTATGTGTCTAGATTGCTTTGTGTGATTGAGAAGTCCATTTGGCAATTGGAATTTTGAATAGCAAGAACTGGTTAATAATCGCTTAGAGATAAGGATAATTAACTAGCCGGATTAAGAATTAACAAAGCTTAATAGAGGCGGATTAAAGCTTAATGCTAATTTAAGAATCAATTGTTAGGAAGAGATTCCAACTTTAGGTTATCGGGTTTAGGAATTCGGTTATCTCGAGAGAGAAACCGAATTCGGTTAAGAATTCGTCCACGGGTAGCATAATTAGACTCACCAATCCTTTATCTTTTGTTTGATTGCCAAGTAGTTTAGGTTCCCTTTGGGTTTGCTTTCTTGTCTTGGTTATTTTAGTTATCAATTACTCCTACATCTCCTTTAGAACTTAGCTTGTAGCTATTAGTTAGTAAAATAAATTATTCATCATTTATTTTAGGTTAATATAATAAAGAACAAAGGAGTAACTCTAGGCTTTCACTTTCCCGAGGAATACAACCTTGATACTCGCCATTAGTGCTAGACTGCATCGATAGGTACATTGCCTTAGATTGTAGCTAACACAAGTAGCACACATCAGAGCATAAACATGACTATTGAGTGAAAGCACATGGAAGCGGCAATCTTAGGCACCAATCTAATGAATGGATGAATGCAAAGGAAGAATATTAGTGGATCGAGTATTGATATCATTCTCCATATAATTTCAATTGAATCATTTGAAGGAATGAGGGAATGACGAGAATCGAGGCATGCCCAAATATTCCAATTCAGGATTTGCTCCATTAGGATCTCCATCATTCCTTGTTCCTCTAGGCACAAGGATTGGCTTATGGAATCATGGGAATGTAATTGACAAGTTGGACCGGTGGCATTGGGGCTTAGTTTGATGATAAAGTAGGACGAGAGGTAAATTCACGCTCATAAAGGAGAAATCATGTTGTTTTCAATTAACCCTAGCGTAATACAAGCGGAAATATGAGCATTTTGATGTTTGGAACGCATGTAATAAAGTAATTTGGGTCGGAGTGTTACTATGTATGCCCATGCAAATTTCCTGTTGTTTTTATTAAGTTGGCTCTTAAAATTTGAGACTATGAGAGTTGTTGACCAGTCAACTTCTCTCTAGTTCTTAATATGACTTTAGTTTATTCATCTTTTTGTATTCATTTATTCACATTTAGCTTCTAGTTTCTTCTTATTATGGAATAAGGGCTTTCGCACTATAGAAACCTCATGCAATTGAATACTTAAGGCTAGTGAGCATATTATTTCAGTTTTCTACCTTATGAGAAATCAAGTTATGGATTATTTTAAGAACTTTATGGACTTATCAATACTCGTGCTAGCAAACATAGACTTATCGATCACGTCCTTCCTTTCTTTTTCGTTCTTCGCTTACCCTTGTGTTTAAATCAATTTGACTTGAACCTTATGCTTAGCCGTATAGTAGAGGGCCAAGAACTTGTGATTTCTTTTCTTATCGAATCGATAACCTTACTTATGTTCTCATTTTGTTTATTTCTTTTGTGCCTCTCTATCTAATCTCTATTTAGTATTATTGTTTAGTTTTATTCGAGGAGTATAAACACGAGTCTTAAGTGAAAGCACGTGAAAGCGGCACCCCTATGCACCAATCGAATGCTTGAACGAATATGAAGAAAGAAAATTAGTTTGGTCGAGTATTGATATAATTCTCTGAATGATCACAGACGAATCTTTTAAAGGAAATAGGGAATGATAAGAATCGAGGAATGCCCAAATATTCTAATTCAGGATTTGCACCTCTAAGATCTCCATCATTCCTTGTTCCTCAAGGCATGAGAACACGTAATGACACAAGGATTGGTGTAAGGAATCATGGGAGTGCAACTAACAAGCTTGACCAGTGGCATTGGGGCTTAGTTTGATGATCAAATAGGACAAGATGGAAATCCACCCACATAAGGGAGAAATCACGTTGCTCTCTGTTAATCCAAGCAGGAATGAGGGCGTTTTGATGTTTGGGAGGCATATAATAATTTAACATGGGCCGAAGTGTTAATCGGTATGCCTATTAGAATTTTCTCTTATTTTCATTAAGGAATCATGGGGAACGCAATTGACAAGCTTGACTGGTGGCATTGGGCATGACTTGATGATCAAGCAGCACGATATGCAAATCCACACGCGTAAGGTAGAAATCATATTGCTTTTGATTAATACAAGCGGGAATGCATGCTCTTTGATGCTTGGGAGGCATATAATGAAGCTTATTGGGCCATAGTATTATTAGGTATGCCCACACTAATTTTTCCTCATTTTCATTAAGGAGTCATGAGCACATAATTAACAAGCTTCATTAGTGTCATTATAGCGTGACTTGATGATCAAGCAGGACGAGACACATATCCACGCTGGTGATGGAGAAATCAAGTTACTTTCAATTAATCCAAATGGGAATGAGAAAATTTTGATGTTTGGGACTCATATAATGAAGTAATTTGGGCCGGAGTGTTATTAGGTATGCCTATGCGAATTATTCCTTATTTTTAATTCCTATCTATGTTCTCATTTCTTCATTTCTTTTGTTTGTCCCTTTCTAATTTATCTTTAGTATATGATGGTTTGGTTTTTTTGCTGAGCATAATCACGAATGTTGAGTTATAGTGTGTGGAAGTAGCAATCATAGGCACCGATCCAATGCTTGGATAAATATGAAGAAAGAAAATCAATTGATCGAGTATTCATATCATTCTCTGAATGATCGTAGAGGAATCTTTTGGAGAAAAGAGGGAACGCCGAGTATTGAGGAACGCCCAGATATTCTGATTTAGGATTTGCACTATTAGGATCTCTATCGTTCTTTGTTCCTCTAGGGATATGCAATAATTGGCATAAGGAATCATGGGAACACAATTGACAAGCCTGGCCGGTGGATTGCGACGTGACTTGATGATCAACCGGGATGAGACATAAATACATGCGCGCAAGAGAGAAATCATGCTGTTTTCAATTAATCCAAGCATAATACAAGCGGGAATGCAAGTGTTTTGATATTTGGGACGCATATAATAAAGTAATTTGGGTTGGAGTATTATTAGGCAGGCCCACGCGAATTTCCTTTTGGTTTTGTAAACTAGCTCATAAAATTTTGGACTGCGAGAATTGTTGACCAGTCAACTCTTGTAATGTGATTCTTGATGGATTTTGGAAGAAACAACTTGTAGAATTATTGCCAAGAACATCTAAAGTCAGATTCACGAAGAAAGACCTCGACCGAACACTTTACTAGAAGTGTCAACCTTGCTATATAAGGGTTTTGGATGCCACACTCAATATCAAAAGAAGGTCAGTGATAAGTCTCAAAGAATGCCATAAGAACCAGTCTTGATAAGTTCATAAGTTCTTAGAAGAACCAAGAATTGAATTCTCTCAATGGAATCAATAATAAAAATATTCATTTACTTGAACCATTTGGCTATAGTGTGTTTAAATAACCAAAGATACACCCTTAACTTCCTTTACACATTTCGGAAGAAACTAGAATAGGAAAATTAAAAATCAATGACTAAATTAGAAGTTTTCTAAATAATAAAATAAGTAACTAGAGTGATTTAGGCAATCTTTGACATAGGAAAAATGGACTCAATCAACATCTTATATTCCTAGATAACTAAAAGGGGGAGCTACCCTTGTTTCCTAAACAAAATTAGGCGCGTAGGTCAAGCTCACAAGCATGCACCTTCTTATTTCCTCTTTAAGCTTCTTTCCTTGCTTTTGGCCTTCCCTTGTTCCCTTGAGTAAAATTTCATCCAAAACTTGGTTCATGGCCCAACATGTTGAATTAGGTTAATAACAAGATTGGGCTTGATTAACTCTAACTCTTTGATGTCAACCTTAGCAACTTGTGACAAGACCCAACATGCGAAATTGGAATAAGATTCCCAAGAAAGCTAAATCTAAATTTTGATGACCTTGACCCAAAAATAACTTGTATCTTGAACCTTGGTATAAGAAAATTTGTTGATGCCCCACTCAAGAAAGGTAGAAGGTGAGTGATAAGTCGCTGTTGAATGCCATAAGAACAAGTTCTTAATAAGTTTGAAGTTCCTCCAAAGAACCAAGCAAGAATAACTCTCACAAATATGTTTAACTCAAAATATTCATTCATTCATTCATGCATTAACTTGTGCCATTCGACTACATATGATTTAAATAGATAAAGACATTACCTTAATTTCCTATTTGCATAGAGGAAATAAACTAAATAGGAATTAACTAAAGTATATGCTAAATAGAAGTTTTCCTAAATAAACAAAATAAGGAACTATGCTTAATTAGGAAATAATAAGAAAAACCTACTTCTAAAAGGAAATAATAAAAGACTTCCAAAATAACAGAAAAAGAAGCCTAGTTGATTTAGTCAATCATAATCAAGAAAGATAATGACTAAATCGATCAAGATTTATTCCTAAATAACAAGATATGCGACTGCTCCATTGTTTCCTCTTTGAAGTTAGCACACTCTTAAGTCAAGCAACAAATATTAGGTGCCTTCTTTTGGTTTCCTCTTTAAGGAAATTCGTTTGGCCCCTTCCTTCTCAAGCCCAAAAGTGTGTCATGGCTTGAATAAGCCTAAACACAAGCCCAAATGATCATGCATGATTTGGCCAACCTTAGGCTTGATATTTTCTTGCATTTATCTTTCATGTCATCCCCTAAATCCACCAATCTTGTACATCTATATTTTTTTTTTCATAATTGGATCTTGTACTAAGACATTTGACATTGGCATTGCATTAATTTGCGTAAATAAAGCAAATTGATTTCTTTTAGACAATCTTGCCATACACGAAATCTCATGCATTTCAAAAGCTTTAATTATTCTTATTGGATCTGCATGGTTGTCCCTTTCTTCGAAAAGATTCTTCCTCGAATCTTGTTCATTGAAGTATGAAATGAGAACCTCTTTTTATGCCTTTACTCTTCCATGCGCATCCACCATTTGAAGAAAAATGAATTGATTATTATGTAATTGGTAACTTCAAATCTGTAATAAAGAATTGACTAACATAATCATCATTGTTAGTTAACAAATTACAAAATAACTTTCCCTCTATAGAATTTCCAACACTAGTTTGATCGTCTTACACAATTTTCTTGAAATCATCTTCCACCAATGGCATAGGTTCAACAGTTAACTCAATTTCAGATTTAACATCTTTTGTAAGAGTCAATTTATCAACTTTATCATTCATAATATCACCATCATGATTTATAATAGTAATATAGGTGGGGTCATCATCAATAGAAACTTGTTCATCACATGTAGGCACTTTAAGAACTTCATGGTTTGGCTCTTTAAAAACTTCTTATTATTGCTCCCTTTGTAACTGATGTGCTATTTATGCAGCTATAATCTAAGGCAGTGAACCTATCGATGCAGTCTAGTACAATAGAAAGTATTAAGATTATCGTATCCCTCGGGAGAGTGAAAACCTAGAGTTACTACTTCGTTCTTTGTAATCTAACCTAAAATATATGATGGATGAATTCTAAATTTACTAATAATTGGAAACTAAGTTCTAAATGAGATGAAAGAATGAATGAATAAATGAAACAATCAAGACAAGAAAGTAAACCCAAAGGGAACCTAAACTAGTTGGCAATCAAACAAAAGATAACAGATTGATGAATCCAATTATGCTACCCGTGGATGAATTCTTAACTGAATTCGGTCTCCCTCTCGAGATAACCAAATTCTTAAACCTAAGACCCTAAAGTTGGAATCTCTTCATAATAATCGATTATTAAGTTAACTTTAAGCTTTAATCCGCCTCAATTAAGCTTTGTTAATTCTTAATCTGGCTAGTTAATTACCCTTATCTCTAAGTGATTATTAACCAGTTCTTACTCTTCAAGATTCCAATTACTTAATGAATTTCTCAATTACAGAAAGCAATCTAAGGAACACAATTCACAGCATCTCATGAATAATGCGATATCTTATTAATACTGAAAGTAAGAAGAATACAAAAAGGAACTCAAACAATCCAACAATTTAGTACTAAGCCAACATAGTAAGGAAATCCTAATAGGTTTAATCGATCTAGCTACACATGTTCATGTCTAAATCAACTAGGAATTCAATTACAATGAAAGAATAAAGAAAATGAAACAGATACACCCTTTTCCCTTGAATTGGATGAACAACTCAAAATCCGAATCTATACTCCGATTGACCTCCCAAATTGCCTCTTGATATGCCTTAAAATCCACTCTTCATCTTCAATATGATGCTTGAACCACTGAAATTCATCCTTCAATATGCGAAATGGTCTCTCAAAGTCGAATGTTGAAGTTTGAAAAGAGGTGGCTCGCGTGCGTATATGAGATCTAAGGTCAGAAAGCCGAATCCTCACAAAAGAAATTGATTTTGCCTATATAAATATCCCACCACGACCATGGTCAAGCCCATGCTGTTAGCACGGGCAGAGTCTAGGCCGTGCTGGACCTTTGAGTCCGAAAAATCATCATCTGCTCCGTGACCGTGCCCTCGCCAGTGCTGAGCTACCATGGGCCGTGATGCAGACTACTGTGGCCTCGGAAACCGTGCCGAAAGGCCACCTTTGAGGGTCAAATGTTGATGGTTCAACACGGCCAGAGTCCAGGTTGTGCTCAACCTTGAAATGCTAGCCTTTGCTAAATTTTGATGGATTCTGGTGCATATTCGCACGTATCTCCCTCAAATACTGATAATATCCATCAATGATCACCTGAAACATGAAAGGAACCAAAACACAGGTGATTCTGGCATAAAACAAGATAACTATGCACAAAAATGGAAGTTATTGGGCATATAAACATATGTAACACAATGAAAAATAAAAATTAAATATAATATGAAAACTAAAACTAATATAATGTTTCAAAACTAAAAAATAAAATGTTAAAAATATAAAATAAAATTTAGGGTGCCTCCCAAAAGCACTTCTTTCTATCTCAAGTCGTTTAGGTGGACTTGATAACCCCTCCTTTCGTGTGCGGGTTTAGCTTACTCTACGGTCCAATTGTCAGGTTATTGATGTCGTCTATAAGAATGTGGGTTGAGCAATAAGTGAGGCTAATCCTTGGAATGTAAGCATTTTTCCAAGCAAATCCCTATAGGTACTCCCTTAGAAAGGGTAAAGGGATCTTTCTCTCCTCAAGTGTCAAGTCCACTGCTGGACTGATAGGCAACATGATATCCTCATCCAGATATGCATAGTTGAGATGCTGTGGAAGATCTTTCAACTCGAGGACTGGTGGTTCCTCAAGTGATGGTCTCAATTGATGCACGCCTACCTTGTCAATCTCACGAAACTCCCCAGTATTGTCGCTTGGCTCATGTGCTAACCAAAACTCAAGCTGCTCCAATACCTCCTTATTTGATAGCTCATGCCCATCTTCCATTGGTGAAGCAACTTCTAAAAGGTCTACTTGATCAGAATTAGACCTCTTAGTCATACACTATTTGTAATGAATAAGGTAGTAATAACCCAAATAAACAAATAAATAAATAAAATAATGACAAAAATAGAAAAGAAATAAAAAATATGGCTAAAGTAACAAATAACAAATTTCGCTCTAGTTTTGGAATATTCCCCGTCAATGGTGCCAAAAACTTAATGTGCTATTTATGCAACTAGAATCTACAGCAGTGAACCTATCGATGCAGTCTAGCACAACGATAAGTATTAAAATTATCGTATCCCTAGGGAATGTGAAAACCCAGAGTTACTACTTCGTTCTAAATATATGATGGATGAATTCTAAATTTGCTAATAACTGGAAACTTAGTTCTAAATGAGATGCAAGAATGAATGAATAAATCAGACAATCAAGACAAGAAATCAAACTCAAAGGGAATCTAAACTAGTTGGCAATCAAACAAAAGATAACAGATTGATGAATCGAATTATGCTACCTGTGGATGAATTCTTAACTGAATTCCGTCTCCCTCTCTAGATAACCGAATTCCTAAACCTAAGAACCTAAAGTTGGAATCTCTTCCTAACGATCGATTACTAAGTTAGTTTTAAGCTTTAATCCACCTCTGTTAAGATTTGTTAATTCTTAATCCGTCTAGTTCGTTACACTTATCTCTAAGTGATTATTAACTAGTTCTTGCTATTCAAATTTCCAATTACTTAATGAATTTCTTAATTACAGAAAGTAATCTAAAGAACACAATTCACAACGTCTCATGAATAATGCGATATCTTATTAGTATTGAAAGCAATAAGAATACAAAAAGGAACTCAAACAATCCAACAATTTAGTACTAAGCCAACATAGTAAGGAAATTCTAATAGGTTTAATCGATTTAGCTACACATGTTCATGTCTAAAATGAACTCAATCCTAATAGGTTTAATCGATTTAGATACACCCTTTTCCCTCAAATTGGATGAACAACACAAAATCTGAATCTACACTGTGGTTGATCTCCTGAATTTCCTCTTGATTTGCCTCAAAATCCAATTTTGATATTCAATGTGATGCTTAAACCACTAAAATCCATCCTTCAATATGCAAAATGGTCTCCCAAAGTTGAATGTTCAAGCCTGAAAAGAGGTGGCTCGCTTGCGTATATGGAATCTAAGGCTAGAAAGTTGAACCCTCACAAAAGAAATCAATTTTGCCTATATAAATGTCCCAGCACGGCCATGGTCAACCAGCACGGGCGAAATCCAGGCTATGCTTGACCTTCGAGTCCCGAAAATCATCCTCTGCTCCCTAACGTACCCTCCGCCAGTACTGAGCCACCACGGGCCATGATGGAGACCGTGGTGGCCTCGGAAATCATGTTGAAAGGCTACCTTTGAGGGTCAAGTGTCGATGGTTCAGCATGGCCAGAGTCCAAGTCGTGCTCAACCTTGAAATGCTAGCCTTTGCTAAATTTTGATGGATTCTGGTCCATATTTGCACGTATCTCCCTCAAATACTGATAATGTCCATCAATGATAACCTAAAACATGAAAGGAACCAAAACACAGGTGATTCTGGCATAAAACAAGATAACAATGCATAAAAATGGAAGTAATTGGGCATATAAACATATGTAACACAATCCATATTAGTAACCTATCATATATTTCTTATAATGTTTCCATATGTTCTTATTTTTGCACATTGGAGTAGTGTTGGTGTCGTCTTCTGGAATTCCTCTCCCTTCGACCAAGATCCCCATCCAGCTTATCAAATTTCTTCTCCATTCTTTAAAATGTTGAACTTCATTAAAATAAAACTCCAAGCTTTGGAACATCGTCTTTCTTTTTTTGCCTTTCTCTTATATCAATAATAAAGTAAAGATAGATAGATCAAATTTAGAGACTTAGCTCTCATATTGAATGATGTGAACCTTGGCAACTTGTGACAAGACCCAACACGCAGAATTGGAATAAGATTCTTAAGAAAGCTAAATCTGAACTTTTATGACCTTGACACAAAGACAACTTGTATCTTCAACATTAGTATAAGAAAGATTGTTAATGCCACACTGAAGAAAGGTAGAAGGTGAGTAATAAGTCGCTGTTGAACACCACAAGAATAAGTTTTTGATAAGTTCGAAGTTCCTTCAAAGAACCGAGCAAGAATAACTCTTACAAATATGTTTAACTCAAAATATTTATCCATTCATTCATTCATTAACTTGTGCCATCGGCTACATATGATTTAAATAGACAAAGACATTACCCTATTTTCTATTTGCATAAAGAAAATAAACTATATAGGAATTAACTAAAGTATATGCTAAATAGAAGTTTTTCTAAATAACAAACTAAGGAACTAAAAAACCTATTCTAAAAGGAAATAGTAAAAGATTTCCAAAATAACAAAATAAGAAGCCTAATTGAGGAGTTGATTGGTCAACAACTCTCGTAGTCCTAAATTTTAAGAACTAGTTTAACGAATCTAAGGAGAAATTCGCGTGGGCCTACCTAATAACACTATGAACTAAATTACTTCATTATATGTTTTCTAGACATCAAAACAATCGCATTCCCAATTGTATTACGCTTGGATTAGTTGAAGACAATATAATTTCTCCTTTACACGGGTGGATTTACGTCTCCTTTTGCATGATCATCAAGCTAAGCCCCAATGCTATCAGTCAAGCTTGTCAATTTCTTCCTCATCATTCCTTACATTAATCCTTATGTCTTCAGGTGCTCTTGTGCCTAGACAAACACGGAATGATGGAGATTCCATTGGTCCAAATTTTGAATCAGAATATTTAGGCATGCCTCGATTCTCATCGTTTTATCTTTCCTCCAAAAGATTCATTTGTGATCATTCGCAGAATAATATCCATACTTGATCAGTCGGAGAATGATATCAATACTCGATCACTCGGAAAATGATATCAATACTCGATCAAAAGAATAGAAGGCGTGAGCAATAAGTTTATACTCACTAGAGCGAATGTTGATAAGTCCGCAAAGTTCTTAAAAGAACCGATAACATGATTTCCTGTAAGATAAAAGATTGAAATATTATGCTCACTAGCCTCAAGTACTCGGTTGCATATGGTTTTTATAATGCGAAAGTCCTCATTCCATAGGAAGAATAAACTGGAAGCTAAATATGAATAAATAAATAAATAAAGATGAATAAACTAAAGTCAAATCAAGAATTAGAGAGGAGTCAACTGGTCAACAACTCTTATAATCTCAAATTTTAAGAACCAGCTTAACGAATCCAAAGAGAAATTTGCATAGGCCTACCTAATAACACTCTGAATCAAATTACTTCGTTGTATGCATCCTAAACATTAAAACGATTGCATTCGAATTGTATTACGCTTGGATTAGTTGAAAACGACATGATTTCTCCTTTACGCGAGTGTATTAATGTCTCGTCTTACATGATCATCAAGCTAAGCCCCAATGGTACCAGTTCGGATGATTCTTTATGCTAATCCTTATGTCATAGGTGCCCTCATGCCTAGAGGAATACGGAATGATAGAGAATCCATTGGTTCAAATCCTGAATTATAATATTTGGGCATGCCTCGATTCTCATCGTTCTCTTTTCTCCAAAAATTTGTCCTTGATCATTCAAAGAATGGACGTACGTGAGTAATAAGTCTATGCTCTCCATCGCGAGGGTTGATAAGTCCGCAAAGATCTCAAAAGAACCCATAACTTGATTTCTTGCAAGGTAGAAAACTGAAATAGTATGCTCATTAGGCTCAAGTATTCGGCTGCACGTGGTTTTTATAGTGTGAAGGCCCTCATTCAATAATAAGAAGAAACTAGAAACTAAATATGAGTACATAAATAAAGAAAGATCAGTAAACTAAAGTTAAATTGAGAACTAGAGAGGAGTTGACTAGTTAACAACTCTTATAGTTCCAAATTTTAAGAACCAGTATAACGAATATAAGGGAGAATTCGCGTGGCCCTACCTAATAACACTCAGAACCAAATTACTTCATTATATGCATACAAAAACATCAAAATGTCGCATTCCCGATTGTAACTAAAGTGAAATCATGAACGAGAGAGAAGTTGACTGTTCAACAACTCTCGTAGTCCTAAATTTTATGAGCTAGCTTAACGAAAATAAGGAGAAATTTGTGTGGGCCTACCTAATAATACTCCAACCCAAATTACTCCATTATATGCATCCCAAACATCAAAATGCTACCATTGCCACTTGTGTTATGCTTGCATTAGTTCAAAACAACATGATTTCTCCCTTACGCCTGTGGATTTATGTCTCATCCTGCTTGATCATCAACCTAAGCCCCTGTAACGAACTAGAACTAGATCGCATAAGATATTGTCCACTTTGGTCACCCCCAACTGACCTCAGGGTTTTGTCCCCTTGATAGATTCAAAAACTTTCTAAGAGGTCACCCATCCTAAAATTTTCCCGAACAAAGCACGTTTAACTTTGTAGTTCATTTAACTGCACAACCAAACAACCAAAAGGGGCCTCATATGATTAGTTCCAACTCTTTGTATATATGTTATCATCCATTTCCCACCCCATTTCGATGTGCAATTCGATTCATTCATATAGCCTTGTGCCTTAGAATGTTGCCATCCAAGAAGCCTGTCAGAAGCCACTCCTTGTCCAAGCATCCTAGCCTTGCCTCAGCGTCCACTTCCGGATCTCATCGGACGACTTCTCTAGGCCAGGCTATCACATGCCCACCAGCTTCCGCCTGGTTCATCCTCGAACCACACAACTACTGGAGGGGTCCTGCTCTGATATCATTTAATGGGGCGGCCAAAGCAAATAATATCTCATGTTATTAGTTCTAACTCTGTACATATATATTATCAACCATTCCCCACTCCATTTTGATGTGCAATTTGATTCATTCATGTACCCCCACACCTTAGAGTGCTGCCATCCTAGAAGCCTGCCAAAAGCCACTCTTTGTCCAGGCATCCTATCCTTGCTCGGGCGTCCACTTTCCGCCCTCATCGGACCAATTCTCTAGGCCAAGTTGTCACAGCCCTAATGCCACCAGTCAAGCTTGTCAATTATGCTCCCATGATTCATGTGTCCCAAACATCAAAACATGCGCATTCCCACTTGGATTAATCAAAAGCAACATGGTTTCTCCGTTACGCACATGGATTTGGGTCTCGTCTTACTCCTCAAGTCACGCCCCAATGCCAACGGTAAAACTTGTCAATTGCATTCACATGATTCCTTATGCCAATTCTTGTGTCGTCAAGAATCCTCAAGCCTAAAGGAACAAGAAATGATGAAGATCCCAATAGTGCAAATCCTAAAATAGGATATTAAGGCATGCCCCAATTCTCGTTATTCTCTCTTTCTTCTAAAAGATTCGTCCATGACTATTCAAAGAATGATATTAATACTCGATCACCTAATTTTCTATCTACGCATATGTACAAGCATTGGATGAATGCCTATGATTGCCTCTTCCACAAGCAGTCACTCAACAGTCATGTTTATGCTCTACAAATAAAACCAACCATCATAATAGACAGAGAGGCATAAAGGCACATAAGTAGGATTTCAGATCCAACAAGGAAAAAAATCATAAGTTATTTGGTCTCTTCCATATAGTTAAGCGCAAGGATAAAAGAAAATTATTTAAACACAAAGGTAGACAAAGAGCACAAAAGAAAGGAAGGACGTGAGCGATAAGTCTATATTTGCTAGAGTGAGTCATGATAGGTCAGAAAAGTTCTTAAAAGAACTCATAACTTGATTTGTCGCAAGGTATAAAATTAAAATATTATGCTCACTAGCCTCTAGTTTTCGATTGCCTAATAATACTTCGACCAAATTACTTCATTTTATGCATCCAAAACATCAAAACGCTCGCATTACCGCTTGCATTATGCTTGGATTAATTGAAAACAACATGATTTCTCCCTAGCACCTATGGGTTTACGTTTCGTCTTGCTTAATTGCGTTCCCATGATTCCCTATGTCTATCCTTATGTCATCAAGACTCCTCATGCATAGAAGAATAAGGAATAATGGAGATTCCAATGGTGCAAATCCTGAATCATAATATTAGGGCGTGCCGTGATTCTTATCGTTCCCTGTTTCCTTTGAAAAATTCGTCGACGATCATTCAAAAAATAATATCAATACTCCATCAATTAATTTATCTTTCTTCACATTTCTCCAAGCATTGGATGCGCTTTAACTTCACACTCATGATTATGCTCTTCAAATAAAATCAAACCATCATACTATATAGAGATTAGAAAGAGAGGCATAAAAGGAACGAACAAAATGAGAACATATGCAGGACTTCATATTCGATACGGAAAGAAATCACAAGTTCTTTGTTCTCTTCTATATGACTAAGTGTAAGATCAAATTGAATTGATTTAAACACAAGGGTAGACAAAGAACAAAAAAGAAAGGAAAGACATAAGCGACAAGTCTATGTTTGCTAGCGCGAGTATAGATAAGTTTGCAAAGTTCTTGAAAGAATCCATAACTTGATTTCTCACAAGATAGAAAACTAAAGTAGTATGCTCACTAGCCTCAAGTATTCAATTGCATGTGGTTTTTATACCGCGAAAGAACTCATTCCATAAGAAGAAGAAATGAGAAGCTAAATATGAATAAATAAACTAAAGTTAATTCATGAACCAAAGAGGAGTTGTTTGGTCAACAACTCTCGTAGTCGTAAATTTTATTAGCTAAAGATAAGAGGAAATTCGTGTGGGCCTACCTAATAATAATCCAACCCAAATTATTTCATTATATGCATCCCAAATAATGTGAATCCTACAAGCAGAAGGAATCCTAGTCCCACAAGGAATCCTACTCCCACTAGGAATCCTACTTCGACTAAGAATCCTAGTCCCACGAGGAATCCTAGTCCCACTAGGGATCCTAATCCACTAGGATTGTACACGAACCACTCAAATATGATGGACCAATGGCTAGAGCTCGCATGAAGAAGTTCAAGGATGATTTAGGAGTGTTCGTGAAGTAAGAGTTAAAGCTTGGGTTGGATATCCAAAGTCTAAGTGATATTGGGCTTAATCAAGATAATAGGCCTCAAGATAATCTTATTAACTTAATTCAATATATGGAGGCATGAACAAGTCCAAGTAGGCCCAAAATAAACAAGTCAAGCTATTTGGAGTCCAATACTCAAGCATGGCTGCTTATTACATGTCACTTAAGCCCAAATATCATGTTTATTATATGGCTAGGATTGGATAAATTTTAGGAGTATTTGCTCATTTAAAGAAGTCTTTTAATAGGTAGGAGTCTTGTTTTAAGTTATATTTTTAGTATAGGAGTTCTATTCCTAGTCTTATTATTATTTGCTTCCTTATCATTATTGAATTAGGTTTTTCTATGACATATATAAGCTAGTACGAATTTCTATGTAAAGATTGTTAAATATTGATTATTTTAGAGTTTATGAACTTGGTGAACTTATCAAGTGAATTCTTGGTATTTTAAAAACTTAGTTTAATCTAAACGTTTGTTTATGTTAACAAGCTTTAACTCTTTACAATTAAAGTTCTTAAGTACAAGTTATTTAAGGGTCTTGTTAGGAGTTAGAGTCTTTTTGCTTGATTAGGTGAATGATCCTTGGTGAAGACATTAACAATGAAGACGGGTTTGGCACAAGTTGGCCACATTTGTATCATTTGGTATCAGAGCTTTGGCTCATCAATCAAGTACGTATCCTTTATATATTAGTTGATTTGTTTTCTTTAGTTTCAAAAAAGAGTTAAAAAAAAATTATTATCTCAATATGTTATTTTTGTTTGTGATTCTTTTCTTGTCTATAGCATTTTTGTTGTTCAATTCGTTTTCCTTATTCTTTTTAAAGTCCAATTCATTTGCTTTTGTGTCAAATTCATTCTTCCACATATAAATATAAATTTTTCCATTCCTTCTTTATCCTAGCAAATTTTTCATCCTTAAGTCTATTTTTGCTTTATTTGTCTGTTTACAAGTCTTACTGTCTAATACAAAATATTGTTTGGTTGTAAGTTGGCATAGCAGATATAAGAAAAAAAAAAAAGAAAGAAAGAAAGCAAAAGAAAAGGAAAAAAATACCAAAACAAAGACTTCTGATTTGTGATAAAGTTGAGTTTATAGAATTCAATTCAGCCTAAAACAAATCAATTCATTGCTTGAGTTTAAATTCTAGTGCTTTGCCATATTTCAATTTTGATCTGTCTTAGAGTTACATGCGGGGGGTTAGTTTAAACACCTATTCTAAGTTTTCTTATGTTCGTCTTGTTTGATTCTTGGCTTTGTTTGTTGCATTTTTTTTATTCTTATAGTCAATGTTGAGTTTAGTTTTTCTTCTTTTGGATTATATCGAGTCTAATTTGATAGTTAGTAGCTTAAGTTCCATTAGAACTACAAGAAAAGAATTTGAGAGGTAAAAGGCAAGTGGTGAGATCGTTAGAGGGTAAAAGCCTAATTGAGTGAAACACAAGTGTGAGTGACATCCTTTTAGTGTAAACATTTAAAGGGAGTGTTACTTGTGAGGTTTCTTTACTCCTTTTGAGTTATTATTGTAGGTTATTATGCATGATCCACCGGAACCAACCATGGCACAAGTCATGGAGCATTTGGATCGTATAGGGAGACAAGTGCAATATTCTAATGATCGAGTGGAAAGAGTGGAAACAAATCAAAATACCACCAATGACAACATCAATGACATAAATTAACATACACTTAGACATGCTCATAGGGGGGAGATGGCATAATGAAAATCATGAGTGTATTAATGATAATATACAAGGGCATAGAAGCATATCTATCATGGGAAAGAAGGTGGATTTTATGTTCGATTATCATAACTACTATGAGGAAAAAAAAGTCAAACTTGCTGCCATTGAGTTTATGGATTATGCATTAGTGTGGTGGGATCAACTAATAGTTTTAAGGATGCGAAATAAAGAGGAACTTATCTCTACATGGTAAGAGATGAAGAATGTCATGTGAAAGAGGTTTGGGCTGAATCACTACAGAGATTTGCACAACCGACTTCAAAGACTTACACAAGGTTCGCAAGGTGTTGAGGAGTATTTTTAAGAGATGGAGGTGACATTGATCCATGCTAAGATTGAGGAAGACTGTGAGCAAACCATGGCTTGTTCCTTGAGTAGGCTAAATAAGGGAATTGCTAATGTTATGGAATTGCATCCATATGTGGAGTTAGAAGACATGTACCATATGGCACTCAAAGTGAAAAGATAATTAAAGGGAAGACCTCCTAAGCCTAGTTCGTCTACTACAACATCTAATTGGAAGCAAAATTAGAAAAGTGGAGACAAAAGCACTTTCAAGCCTAAATTTGACAATAATAAAAGGGGCAAGGAAGAAGGGAATGCAAAGCAATTTAAGACACTTAAATCCAAGACAAGCAACATTAAGTGTTTCAAGTGCAAGGGGAGAGGGCATATGCTACGAGATTGCCCAAACAAGAAGACCATGATTCTTGTTAATGGGAGTATAATAGTGAAGATGAGGAGGATGAGATGCCACCTATTGTAGAGGCAACCGACATAGAAAATGACTTGAGGAAAGTTGATGAAAATAGAATTTCTAGTTGCAAGGCATTCTTTAAGTGTGCAAGAAGGAAGAAGAAGATGAGCAACGTGACAAAATCTTTCATCAAAGGTGGCAAATTCAAGATAAGGTATGTTACTTAATCATTGATAATGGGAATTGTACCAATGCTTATAACACTTATTTGGTGGAAAAACTTAACTTGCATAACTTAAGCATCCTAGGCCATATAATTTGCAATGGTTAAATGATAGTAGGGAGGTTAGAGTTACCAAACAATGTCTAGTTTCTTTCTCTATAGATAAATATGTGTAGGATGTTCTTTGTGAAGTGTACCCATGCAAGCTGTTCATGTACTTTTGGGCTGTCCATGACAATTCGATAGGAGGGTAAAGTACGATGGATACTCTAATAGGTATTCTTTTATAATAATGAAAAAGATATTATACTTTCACCTTTATCACCAAAATAAGTGAACCATGATCGAAGAATTTTAAGAGAGAGAACACGCGCATGTCAGAGAAAATGAAAAGAATGCGCAGAAAAAGGAGAGTTATTTGGAAAATAATGAGAGATGTGAGCAAAGAGTGGAAAAAGAAGAGCAAAAAGTGGATGCGCAAAAGAGAGGAGAGGTGCATGCAAAAGGAGAGATTAAGGGGAAAAGGAAACAACTGAGCTTTTATGCAAAAGAAAGCGATGTTAAAAGAGCTTATTTTTCTAACATGCCTATGATTGTACTTTGTAAAATGAGGCATGTTTTACTATTAATAGCCTTGACAACTCTTTGCCTAGTTTATTTGTTTCTCTTTTAAAGGAATATAAAGATCTATTTTTCGAGGCGGTTCCACGAGGTTTACCATCTTTAAGAGGGATTGAGCACCAAATTGACTTTATTTCGATTTCGCATATTTCAAATAGACAGCCTTATCAAAGTAATCCCGAGAAGAGAAAAGAGTTACAACGGCAAGTGGAGGAGTTAATGTACTATAAAAAAATAGCAATTTAGAGACCACTTTTAGCTACCACACCAAAGTTTTCGCTATTTAGCAACTACATATTGACCACTTTGCTTCCACTTGGAGACCAAATTAATTTCTTCTAAATTTACGATCACATTGCTACCATATAGCAACCACACTACTAGAGAGAACCAGATGTGGTCTCCAAGTGGTTGCTAACTTCCTGCAAACAAATGCCGGGGACAATAGCGATCAGTTTAGAGATCACATACGTGGTCTCCAAACTAGAGACCATAGAGTGTGGTCTATAATATGGGCGCCAATTAATAATGGAGAAAATATCGACCATCTGAGAGACCACTATTGTAGTCTCTGAGTTAGAATACATGGACTGTGGTTGCTAAGCTAAGCTCCAATAAATAGCTTGAGTTTTTAGCTACCACAAAGAGATCAATAATATGGTCTGTATTTTAATTTTTAGAATTATATTATAAATAATAATAATATAATAATAATAATATAGTAAATAATATAATTTAATAAGAATAATTAGATTAAATTATGATTATATTATTTAGATTAATTATAATATTTATTATATTATATTTATTTTTATTAAATTGTTTATTTTATTAATAAATTTTATTACTCATTAAGTATATTTATTTATGTTTATTGATTTAATTTTTTATATTTTTTAAATTTTATAATTATTTATATAGAATATAATATATAATTATTAAATTAATAAATATAAATAATGAAAATTAAAAATAATATATAAATAAATAAATATTTAAATTAAAATAATAATTAAATAATATCATTAATCATGTGACAACCTGGCCTAGAGAAGTGGCCAGATGACAACGGAAAGTGGACGCCGGGGTAAGGATAGGATGCTTGGACAAAGAGCGGCTTTTGATAGCCTTCTAGGATAGCAACATTCTAAGATACGGGGATAAATGAATGAATCGAATTGCATGTAAAAATGGAGTGAGGAATGTTTGATAGCATATATATGAAGAGTTGGAACTAATCAAATGAGGTATTTTTTGGTTGTTTGGTTATGTAGTTATAGGAACTCCAAAGTTAAACATGGATGGTTTGGAGAAACTTCAAGATGGATGACTTTTAGGGAAGTTTCTGAATCCGCCAAGGAGAGAAAACCATGAGGCTGGTAAGGGCCAAAATGAACAAAATTGTCACATGATTTGATTACAATTGGTATCAAAACAGGACCCCTTTAGTAGATGTGTGGTTCGAGGACAAACCAGATGGAAGTTGGTGGGCATGTGACAACCTGGCCTAGAGAAGTGGTCTAATAAGGCCGAAAGTAGACGTCGAGGCAAGGATAGGATGCTTGGACAAGGAGCGGCTTTTAGCAGGTTTTTAGGATGGCAGCACTCTAAGGTATGTGAGTACATGAATAAATCGAATTGCACATCAAAATGAGGCGGGGAATGGTTAAAACATATATATAAAGAGTTAAAACTAATCACATGAGCTGCTATTTGGTTCTTTGGCTGTGGAGTTATAGGAACTCTAAAGTTAAGCGTGCTTGGTTTGGGGAAATTTCAAAATGGGTGACCTCCTGAGAAGTTCTCGAATCTGCAAAGGGGACAAAGCTGTGAGGCCAATAAGTGATCTCTAAATAGCGAGCACTTAGTGGGGTCTGTAAATAGCTACCACTTTAGCGACCACACACAAGTAGTCTCTACATGTGGGGTTTCTGTGCCTCTCTTTTTAATCTTTATCGAGTATGATGGTTTGGTTTTATTTGAATAGCATAAACATGAGCGTTGAGTTAAAGCACATAGAAGCGATAATCATACGCAATGGTTCCATGCTTGGACAAATTTGACGAAAGAAAATTAGTTGATAGAGTATTGATATCATTTTTTGAATGATCGTGGATGATTCTTTTAAGAAAAGAGGGAACGACAAGAATCGTGGCGCGCCTTATTATTATGATTCAGGACTTATACCATTAGAATCTCCATTATCCTTATTCCTCTATGCACGAGGACTCCTAATGACATAAGGATTAGCGTAAGGAATCATGGAAACATAATTGACAAGCTTGACCAATAGCATTGCGGTTTAGTTTGATGATCAAGCAGGATGAGACATAAATCCATAGGTGTAAGCGAGAAATCATATTTTTTTCAATTAATCGAATCATAATACAAGTGGTAATGTGATTTGATATTTGGGATGCATATAATGAAGTAATTTGGGTCAGAGTGTTATTAGGTAGGCCTACACGAATTTCTCCTTATTTTTGTTAACCTGGCTCATAAAATTTATGCCTACGAGAATTGTTGACAAGTTAACTCCTCTCTCGTTCATGATTTCACTTTAGTTACAATCGGGAATACGAGCATTTTGATGTTTGGGATGCATTTAATGAAGTAATTTGGTTCATAGTGTTAATAGGCAAGGCCATGCAAATTTTTTCTTGTTTTCATTACGCTGGCTCTTAAAATTTTGAACTACCAGAGTTGTTGACTAGTCAACTCCTCTCTAGTTCTTGATTTGACTTTCATTTATTCATCTCTTTTATTCATTTATTAATATTTAGCTTCTAGTTTCTTCTTCTTATGGAAAGGAGTTGACCGGCCAACAATTCTCATAGTCCCATATTTTATGAGTTAGGTTAATGAATATAAGGAAAAATTTACGTGGGCATACCTAATAATACTCTAGCCCAAATTACTTCATTATATGCGTCGTAAACATCAAAATGTGTACAATCCCACTTAGATTAATTGAAAGCAACATAATTTCTGCACCACGCGTGTGGATATGTGTCTCATCCAGCTTGATCATCAAGTCATGCTATAATGCCAGTAATGAAGCTTGTCAATTACATTTCCTTGACTCCTTAACAAAAATAAGGGAAAATATGTATGGGCGTACCAAATAATACCCTTGCCTAATATGCTTCATTATATGCCTCCCAAGCATTAAAATGCACGCTTTCCCACTTGTATGAATCGAAAGTAATATGATTTCTCCCTTGTGCGGGTGGATTTGCATCTCGGGCTGCTTGATCATCAAGTCACGCCCTAATGCCACCGGTCAAGGTTGTCAATTTTATTCCCATGATTCCTTAAAGAAAATAACAGAAAATTTGAGTGGGCATACCGATTAACGCTTTGGCCCAATTTACTTCATTATATGCCTCCTAAACATCAAAACACGCACATTCCCACTAGTATTAATCGAAAGCAACATGATTTTTCCATTGTGCATTTGGATTTGCATCTTATGCTGCTTGATCATCAAGTCACACCCCAATTCCACCGGTCAAGCTTGTCAGTTGCGTTCCTATGGAAATTCGCGTTAGCATACCTAATAACACTCCAGCCTAATTTACTTCATTCTATGCCTGCCAAATATTTCCTGCTTGGATTAATCAAAACCAACATGATTTCTCCACCACGCACATGGATTTGCATCTCGTCCTGCTTGATCATCAAGTCACGCTCTAATGCCACTAGTGAAGCTTGTTAATTACATACCCATGATTCCTTAATGAAAAAGAGAAAAAATTTGCATGGGCATATCTAATAACACTCTCATCCAATTTACTTCATTATATGACTCCTAGTCATCAAAACATGTGCATTCCCACATGTATTAATCGAAACTAACATGATTTCTCTATTATGCATGTCGATTTATGTATTATGCTGCTTGATCATCAAGTTAACCCTAATGCCACCGGTTAAGCTTGTCAATTGCGTTCCCATGATTCCTTAATGAAAATAAGGGGAAATTCACGTCAGTGTACCTAATAACACTTCGGCCCCATTTACTTCATTATATCCCTTCCAAACATCAAAATGCGCTAATTCTCGCTTGGATGAGTTAAAAGGAACATCATTTCTCCCTTATGCATGTGGATTTACGTCTCATCCTGCTTGATCATCAAGCTAAGCCCCATTGCTATCGCTCAAGCTTTGTTAATTACGTTCCTATAATTCCTTATGCTAATCCCAGTGTCATAAGGAGTACTCGTGCATAGAGAAATAATGAATAATGGAGACCCTAATGGTGAATATTGTGAATTAGAATAATTGGGCATGCCTCTATTCATGTCGTTCCCACTTTCCTCCAAAAGATTCATTCGAGATCGTTCGAAGAATGACATCAATACTCGATCAACTAATTTTCTTTTTCACGCGCTTTCACTCAATATTCTCGTGTTTATGTTCGCCACATAAAACCAAACTATCATATTAGACAGAGATTAGAAAGAGACGCACAAAAAGAAATAGAATTATATGAATCTTAGATCAAGTAATCTTCTTTCTTTGCATTTGTCTAAGCATTGGATCGGTGCCTATGACTGCTACTTCCACACGCTTTCAATCAACACTCGTGTTTATGCTCCCAAATAAAAAGCAAAATATCAAACTAGATAGAGATTAGAAACAGTGGTACAAAAGAAACAAACAAAATGAGAATATTGGTGGGATTTCAGATTCGATAAGGAAAGAAATAGCACAATAACACTCTAGGAAAATGAAATAAAGCACATTGAGATACATACAGATGTTGTGAACTGGAAAACTAATCTTTCCTGGTCGTTACTCTTTTTATAGTTTAGTTTTCATTACTCTTTTTAAGATTTAAGGAGTTTTTCAAGAGGTAGAGAGTGGGGACCAATCTTCTTCCTACTTGAAGAACTTCTTGATCTAGAGGGAGCTTTTACTTTTTTTATGTCTTTCTATTTAATACCATGATCATTGGGTTAAATATATTAGGCTAGTTTTCATAAGCGTTTAGTTCAGCCTTTTTATTTTTGTATGAACCTTATTATTTATTTGTTTAATGAATGATTTCTTTACTTTTATATATGTATTAGTTTCATTTATTATTATTGGTTGACCATCATATCAATTTAGTAGTAATATTTGTTATGAAAATCTTTATGTTAAAAGTATTAGAAACATCATCTTTACTTTAATTTATGTTAGTATAAGAAACCTAAGTTGCATCATTAGCTTGAGTGATTTACGGAAAAAGGCACATCGTCATCTAATTTTATTTTAATCTCAAGAATTATTATAAAAAGTATTAGATCAAAATTATTTTCTTCCCTCTTACCGGGTATTAATATTTTATTTAAAATCAATCGTCTAATATAAAATATATAACTTCATTAAAGATTATTTACTAATAATTTTTATCCTTCATTATTTTAGGTATTTTCCATGCCAGAAGCAATAATAGGACATTTTTCAGATGTTGGGGCTTCACATTTTCTTTCTAGGCTCCCTGGACATTTTGGTACCACTTTCCTTTTCCTTAAACAATAATGAAATTGATTGATCTTCCATTTCAGTTAAATTAATTGTTATGTGATCTAAATAGCCTATTAACTTTATTTGTATTTTGCTAAACAGGAGAATATTTAGGACTTACATGAGCAAGACTGAATGGAGCAGAAATGCTTGCTTGTGGCTTGGCTACACATTTTGTTCAATCAAAGGTAATTAATTAGCTCTAAAATAATTCAACTTGATTAATTAGATACATAAAACATGGTAAGCAACACCAAATATAGATTTGTTTAAAATTAATTTATAATTTATGCTAGGTATCAAATTATGAATTATTTTATATTATGGTAAGAATCAAATTAAGAGTGATATGAGGAGTAATTAGATGATTCATTATTGATAAAAATAAATAATTAAATCAAATTATGACCCATTTTATAGTATGGTAAGAATCAAATTAAGAGTGATATAAGGAGTAATTAGATGATTCATTATTGATAAAAATAAATAATTAACATATATATCAATATGTAAAAAAAAATAATTTATGGTGGATAAAAAAGATAATTATGAAATAGGAAGTAAACTATTCTATTATAGATTTTCATGTATCTATAATTTGTTTTGCTAATGTATAGGATTTGCCATTGTTGAAAAATGCACTTCAAGCACTAATATCATCAGAGGAAACATCAATTAATGAAGTTATTAACAAATTTTCACAACAACCAAGAATCAAGGAAGACAACATTTATAACAAGTGATCTATTATTAACTTTTTTCTTCTGATTAAATTTATTAATGTTATTCTTAATGTGAATTTGGAATTATTTTTTTCTTGTTAATCAGACTGGAGATGGTCGATAGATGTTTTTCAAAAGATACAGTTGAAGAAATCTTACATGCACTTGTAAGAACACTTTAAGCCTCCTCTACACTATTTAGAAAGAAAGCTTCCCTAAACTGTCCAATGGTTTAACATATTTTTATTTTAGAATATGTGGTTTGCTTATATCACTTTCGTACTTTATTAATATAATCGTTAGTAAATAGCGTTCAAATTACATAACACCATTAAGAGATTTTGACGTGATCCATAATAGTTACTATTCTTCAATTGCCACGTCAACATTTGTTAATGATATTGTGCAATTTGACCGTTATTTGCTAACGATGATGTTTACAGGGTATCAAAGTGACAAAAAATAAACTATAGATTCTAAAATAAAAATACGTTAAATCACAACATCGTTTACCGAGACTTTCCTCTATTTATACGATGAATGTGTTTCTCGATTCATTGTGAATTGCTGTTTATATAAACTCTTTTTTATGGATTATAATAGGAAGAAGAGGCCAAAAACAAAGCAGAGAATCGGATCATTATGGTAATGAAATCCATGAAATCAGCTAGTCCAACAAGCCTGAAAATTACTTTAAGATCGGTAATTAATTTCTGTAACCCACTTATATCAGATTATATCTTGAAAAACCATTGAATACGATAACAAGTATGAAATATATGTTATTAGATTAGAGAAGGATGAATGTAAACTCTAAAGCAATCTTTGATTCGTGATTACACTATTTGTTGTAACATTATACGAGCAACTGTTAGCAACGACGCTTATGAGGTACAATTATTGTTTTATATGATATTTTGTTTAAACTATTGCTTACTAATGCCCGAATCACGTATGTAAGAGCAATGCCGATTGATTAATCATGAAAAAGCCAAAGGTATTATTGCTTAAATTATTGCTTCTTAGTAATTAATATTTCTGGATTCTATTACTTTAGTTGTATATAATTGCATGGTTTATCCAACTAAATCTCATGCATGGGTCCTAAATTATTTACTTTATTTTACAATGTAATGCAAAACAGTGGGAGCCCTCAAAACTGGAACTGTTTAGCAAAGAAATGGTGGATCGTTGTTTTGCTGGTATTGATGATGATGACTGGAAATATTTGAAACTTCCATGTTCAATATCTAACAGATTAGAAGAGTTACTGAAGCCCAAACTCTAAATGCTTACGTAAATTTTGAAAATGTACAATTACAAAGCTGGCTCATAAAATTTAGGTCTACGAGAGTTGTTGACCAGTCAACTTGTAACACCCCCATCACATGTTAACCAATAAACATTAGCCAGAAAGCATACAAGCGTCGTAGAATATATACTACAGGTAGATAGGTCAATATGTAGGTTGTTAAGAATCCAGACACAAGGTTATTAACATATAAACATATGATTATACTTAAACATCATTTAACAAGTATTACAAACATCTTCTTATGCTTTATAAGGCATACTTCCATATATATCACATAACTGCATACAAAAATGCATTAGGAGGAGACTTCACAAAACTGGCCCAACTTGACAGAACTGCTAAAAGCTAGACTTCGCATACAACCAACGGATGCACTACTATTTACAAACCTGAAAAGAAAAATTTTGGAGAGGGGTGAGCCTCCAGCTCAGTAAATAAATAATCAACATAATCTATATCACATATACTTAATACAATTTCCACCCAATCACATAACTTTCCATGATATTCATAGTTTAGGTATAAAGTCATACCATTCTACTCAATTCATTACAACCATCATAGAAGAAATACAATTCAACAATTATGGTTAGTTCTCACGGCTTGTGGATCCCCTTTAATGTGCTGCTCCGCCTCATCCTCACATATCACACACATAGGCTGCTCCGCCTCATCTCACATTATACACTTTTATAGCCTCTCTAGGCTTTAGCCTCCCAAGGCTTTATATATATATCTTTTTTTTTCACAGGGGAATCCACCATTCACATGCACATATGCACTTAACATCACAATTCAATCATTTCACTTATATCATATTTCAGCAATAACAATTGTTCCACTCAATACCAATCATTTCCATCTCAGTCATTCAAACAAAAACAATATTAAGCAAACGCAACCATTTGCGGAACATTTGATTAAATATATGAACATAGCAAATATTAACTATTTACTTACTCAAAATATACTTATTCCTTTAGCATATAAGAACCTCCTTTCTCCACAACTTCCTTTCCAGGCCTTTGAGTACCTGTCAACACATTCATCAATTCACATTTCATGCATATTACAAATATTCATGTAAATGCGAGTTCTAATGCACTACAAGATCATCCCTTCTCTAATTCATAGGTCTAACTCTTCCTCTAAGACTCTCAATTACTGTTTTAATATCCTATAAACATTTCCCATCTAGTTAAATACCAATTTAACTCAAATTAACATCAATAAATTGCATAAAACTAATCTCCAACATTTCTGTTTTCTAGACAGAATTTAGTACCAAGGTATATTTATTGCTGGGAAAAATTGGCTTAATACAAAACTCTCATATTAAATAGACATATCCATTTATGCGTCTAGTTTCATCTCCAAGAAGAATTACTCAATTCCGACTTCTATAGATTTAATTATTTTTAAATTACTGAGCAAGGGTCATACAGCTAGTTGTACCCGAGCAGCAATCTGTTTGCTCAATTTAAGCAACCAAAACGGAAAACATAGCAAAATCACAAAACTACAAAGTTATAGAGGACTCTTTAAACTTTCCATAGACACCAATTAAGCTTAATTTGGACTTATATAACCCATGTTATGCCTAAAATACAGAACATCAAGGTTGCTGGAATTTTGACAGTTTTCTATCTTAACATACTTAAACTTAAATCAAGCTTAATCTTTATGCAATCATTCAATACTCTACTAATTCATGATAATCAGACCTTTAATTAATCAATGAGAGCATCAAATGAAGTTTTTCCAATTTGTAATCAAGAACCCTAATGACAAATTAATAACACTCAAGTAACAACTTACCAATTTCAGCTTTTGGGTTGCTAATATGCTTAAATCCTTTAGCTTTAGCTTGGCTCCTTCAATAGTTGGCAAAATCCTATCTTAATCTTAAGTTTTTCTAGGTATTTCACTCCTCTCTCTTATTCCAAATTTTGTGTTTTTGGCCATGTACGAATTTTAGAGAAATGAAGAGGTAAAATGAGCTTACTCATGGTTCCAATTTCCAATATTCCTCTCTTAATGCCACCACCTACTAAACTATTTTTATCACCCTAAATTAATTCTTACTAACCATATATAGGTACTAACTTTTAATTGTATCTTTTAAGTCCAATCTATTTACCCAACCTTCAACTATTGGTTCAATTAAGTCTTAAGGCTTAATACACATAACCCAAGTACTTAATCAACTTATCTAAATTAATAATCTAATATCATGCTTCTTATTCTCTACTTATAATTAATATATATATGTTCTCATAAAATAAAAATATCATTGATATACCATCATATGCCCAATGATTAAATGTAAATGCACATAACATGGATGATGAGAAAATGCAGGCGTTACACAACTCCTCTCCAGTTGTTGATATGATGTTAGTTTATTCATCTTTTTTTATTTATTTTTTCATATTTATGTTCTAGTTTCTTCTTCTAGTAGAATGAGCGCACTATAAAAACTGCGTGCAACCGAATACTTAAGGCTAGTGAGAATATTATTTCAGTTTTCTACTTTGCGAAATTAATGCAAACTTTTTTGTGTATTCATTTTGTCTTTCTAAAGATGAGATGGAGAAGGCACCCTTGGTTTATACTTCTTCACAAAAGGGGTAAGCTTTGGTAATATTTCTACTTTTTCTTCTACTTCATCCTCTTCACCCTTCCTTTTTTCAATTATCTCTTTAATTGTAGTTGAACCCTCTTCTACTTTTCTCACCTTAGTTCCCAATTCCTTACCACTTCTCACTATAATAAATTTAAACTGCTCCTTAGGGTTAGCTTATGTGTTACTTGGCAAACTTTCTTGAGGACTTTCAATCAACAATTTTGCAATCTGCCCCACTTAATTCCCTAAATTGTAAATTAAAGCTTGTCAGTTCCTAAAAGTGGTTTCTATAGATTGAAACCGAGTTATAGAAGCCAATATGAACTTCTCCATCTTTTCCTCTAGGTTACTTATCCTAGGAGGAGCCTGTTGCTGATTTTGCTATTGAAATCCTAATGATGGACGTCTTTGCTGATTCTGAGTTCCCCAAGAGAAATTCTGATGATTTCTCCACCCTGGATTATAACTAGGAGCTATTCTGCTACCTAGGAGCATTTCCCACATAATCAACCCACTCTAGTTTAGCGTAAGTATTGCCATTTTGGCAATCTTAATTTGATGACCGCCCCTACACTAATTACAAGTCATAACTTGTGCCTGTCTTCCAAATGAAGACATAGTGAAAGCATCCATCTTCTTGCTCATGGCATATAAACTGTGTGTTTACAACTACAATAGGGTCTATTGCATGAAGCCCACTTTATTTGACTCGTACTTGTTCTCTTAGATTTTGCCACTAATAGTTCGTGACTACCATATCCTTAATAAGATCAATAGCTTGCTTTAGAGTCTTATTATTCAATGATCCACCTGCTGCAGCATTAATAGATTACTTACTTGCATCATTCAATCCATTATAGAATGTCTGAATTTGCAGCTATAAGGGTAAAGCATGATGTGGACAGCTTCTCTGCAAATTCTTAAGCCGTTCCCAATGTTTCATTCTACTGTTGAAGAAACCTTGCTGTGTCATTCCTCAACTTGGCCATCTTTAGAAGGTGAAAAGTATCTTCCTAAGAATTTCTCATCTAATTGATTCCAGGTTGTAAATGTCCCAACTGGAAACAACTTTAACCACTTCTTCGACTTATCCCTCAATGAGAATGGGAATAGCCTCAATCTGATAGCGTCATCTGATACCCCATCAATCTTAAAGGTATTATAGATCTTAAGAAAATCATCCAAATGAGTGTTTGGATTCCTATTTAGCATACCATTAAACATGCAATTGTGTTGCACCATCTAAATAATGGTGGGCTTGATCTCGGAATTATTTGCCGCAACATTTGGTCTTACAATACTCAATATAGCCCAATTAAGAGTTGGGCATGCATACTCTTGCATGGTTCTCTCCATAGTGGAGCTGTCATTCTCAATTATTCCTCTCCTTGGTTTGGTTCCTCCGTATCCTCTTAATTCTGATTTTGTAATGGCTAAAGCTTGTTCTCTTTCTTCCTTTTATTACTTCCTCAAAGTTCTTTCCAACTTTGGTTCGTAAGCGAATAGTTCCTATCAAACTAGCTCGGGTCATGCACGGATTCATGTACTTAAAGAAAAACGCAACAAGAATAATCAAATAAAAATAAAAATACTAAATCACTAGCTTTTGAATTACTAATAATATTGCAATAGAAAAGTCTTCGACAACGGCGCCAGAAACTTGATGCGTGCCATCCACACGTGATGAGCATAGTTTTACACATATTTGCTTGCATATTATTGCGTATGTTCTTAGCAATTATTGTGTTTTTATTCCCAGATCACCCGTGTTTTATGTTCTTTTGCATTTCAGGAACATTTATAGGACCATCATCGTTGTTTAAGCAATTATAGATCAATACGTGCGGAAACGGAGGAGAATTCATCAAGATCGGACAAGAGCCCGCAATGCATACATTGAGCACGGCCTGGACTCTGGCCGTGCTCAACCATTGGCTTTGATTCTTGAAATTGGCACTTTGGGCACGGTTTCCGTAGCCACCACGGCCTTCAGCACGGCCCGTGGTGGCCAACACGGGGAGAAACACGGCCCGTGGTGTCCAGCACGGGGAGCAACACGGCCGTGGTGAAACCCTAGTTGGTGAGATCCACAGTTTCAGCACGGCATGGACTCCGGCCGTGTTGAGTTAAATATATAAGAAAAATTCATTTTTCTTAGAGAAAGGAGAGGGGGAGAAAAGAGTGACATTGAGCCCTAGTGGCTGGTTCGGTTTCTGCACAATATTGAGTGCGAGAGAGAGTTGCAGTGAGTAAGAATCCCGGAATCGTAAGATTCCGAGTGCAAAACAGTAGTGGAGCAATTCAAGAGGCAGTTTGGGAGATTAATCAAAGTGTAGATCCAGATTTGGAGCTGTTCATCCAATTCGAGAGAAAAGGGTGTACATGTTTTATTTTCATTATTCTTTCATTGTAATTGATTTCCTAGATTGTTTTAAACATGAACATGTTTAGCTAGACTGATTTAATCCATTGAGATTTCTTTACTATGTTGGCTTGATATTATATTGTTGGATTGTTTGAGTTGGTTTTGTATTCTTCTTGTTTTCAGTATGAATAAGATTATGCATTATTCATGAGACGTTGTGAATTGTGATGTTTAGATTGCTTTATGAGATTGAGAAATCCGTTTGGCAATTGGAACTTTGAATAACAAGAACTGGTTAATAATCGCTTAGAGATAAGGATAATTAACTAGCCGGATTAAGAATTAACAAAGCTTAATAGAGGCGGATTAAAGCTTAATGCTAATTTAAGAATCAATCGTTAGGAAGAGATTCCAACTTTAGGTTATTAGGTTTAGGAATTCGGTTATCTCGAGAGAGAAACCGAATTCGGTTAAGAATTCGTCCACGGGTAGCATAATTAGACTCACTGATCCTTTATCTTTTGTTCGGATGCCAACTAGTTTAGATTCCCTTTGGGTTTGTCTTCTTGTCTTGATTATTTCACTTATCAATTACTCCTGCATCTCCCTTAGAACTTAGCTCGTAGTTAATAGTTAGCTTAGAATTTATTCATCATCCATTTTAGGTTAATATAACAAAGAACAAAGAAGTAACTCTGGGCTTTCGCTTTCCCAAGGAATACGACCTTGATACTCGCCATTAGTGCTAGACTGCATCGATAGGTACACTGCCTTAGATTGTAGCTAACACGAGTAGCACACATCAAGTTTTTGGCGCTGTTGCCGGGGAATTGTTTGAAAACTAGAGTGAAATTTGCTATTTGTTAATTTAGCCATTTTTTTTCTTTCTTATTATTTTATGATTTTTATTTTTTTATTTGTTTATTTATTTTATTTTATTTGTACATATTTATTTAGCTTAAGTTTATGATTCAGATAGTGAATGATAAGGAGGTTCAATGCTAAACTCAAACTCTTTGTGTGACGCATTGGAAAATGGGATTAGGAACCAAGAGAGTGCTAAAAATTGGGATGCCCGTGCATCTTTAGATGCTCGAATGGAATCGTTTTGCAGGGCTAACGATCAACTCTCTTCTCCTATCCTTTTATCTCAAGTCTTTTGTGAATTTTGTTGTGGTCTACATGTGTGTAATGATTGTCCATTGTATAGTGATGTTGCTCATTGTTCTTATAACTGTGAACAGGTGAATTATACGGGAAGTTGGCCAAATGACTCGTATGGAAGCACCTACAATCAAGAGTGGAGCACTCATTCACCCTTTGGATGGAGCTTAGATGGCCAAGAACCACTAGGAATTCGTAACTACATCAAGAAATTTAATGTTGCACCTTCAACTCAAGATGAAGAGTTAGTGTCAGAGGAGCTGATGATGAGGTTCATAACAAGTCTTGAGGAAAGATTCCAACAAACAGAGAGGATACTTGAAGATCAACAAGCCTCGATTAACAATGTAGAGCATCAAGTAGGCTTAATCTTCAAGTTACTAGCGGAAGAGCAATTGAGAACTCCATCAAACGCTGCTGAATCCGAGGAACATTTGAGCGCCATCACTTTGCGTTCAGGTGAGAATTTTTCTAGTTTATCTATTATGTTTGACGATGATGCTTATGTGCAGGACGACTCTTTGAACATGGAGATAGAACCAGAAAAGGAAGAGGCAAACATGATCCCTCTGAAAGACTACCAACTGGAATGTACAGTTGATGATGCTGAGTTGCAGTTAGAGGAATTGTTGGTAGATTTTCCACAAGTCCCCTCGATGATGGAAGATGAGCACAAGTTGTCCAATGAAGAAGTCTTGGAGGAGCTCGAGTTTCTCCTAGCAAGAGAACTAAGCCAGGGACTGAAGAAAACCATCGACACTCCTAAAGAGATTGCCCAACCATCGATCCTTCCAATTGTTGAAACTCCGAGCTTTCAAATTGGAAGAGCCCTAGAGCATCATGACTACATCTAATTATACGAGGAGCTAGTCTTGCCCGTCATATTGGCGGCCTTGTTTGATAGTCGGAAGAGGAAATTGACGATTATCCCTCTAGCGGATACTTGAAGATATTTGCTTGGAAGAAGGATGGATGGTCATCGATCACGCCCATTTGCCTTTCACCATGAGTCCAGCTAAGAGGACTCATCACATAAAAAAGAAGCGCTTTTGGGAGGCACCCCAAACTTTATCTTTAATCTTTAATATTTTAACCTTTTGTTTTGAAACATTTTATTAGTTTTAGTTTTCATATTTTCAATTTTAATTTTATTTCTTTATTTTATTATTTTGATTCTCTGAGGAGGCCTTTGAATTTTCACAACATCGGCCCTCGATGGATGATCAGGGCAGTCCCCTAGATCTTTTTATTTTTCTATATTTATTTACTTTATTTTTCATACATGTCATGCACTTGGATTGTATTGCTTTTGTTCTCTTAGTTGAGCATTCCATGCGGGGTATCCATAACATTTTACACTGAGGACAGTGTGTTCTTTAAGTGTGGGGTGCTTATGGGTAAACCCTAATCTCTCATATGGATTTTTAATTGCTATGGCTAGGTGTTGTGTATTTTTAGGAGATGTTAGGACATTGTGTTTTTATGCACTTGAGTATGCTAATTTTGAGCTGATTGATGACTTGATTTATAGAATTGTAGTTACTTTTCTTTGTTGTTCATTGTCCTTGGAAAACAATTTATGGTGTTTTACACATCAACCCTGCCGGGTTAAACCGGTGTTATTTAATTATTTTTCGAATTGTCGAATTTTAACTTAGAACGTTGATAATATCATATGCATGTGTTTCTTAAATAATGATTCAATTAATGATGTTTCGAACCAACTGCACCTAATACCACACCTGAAAGTGAGATTTTGAGCCAGTTGAGCATTCATTATGCTTATGCTCTTTATATTTCTTGTTTGAGTGTGCATTGTACTTAACTTTGCTCCTAGAACTTGCTTTGTAATGCATGTTGAAGTTACATGAATATTGTGAATACCATGAGATGATTTGGGCGATTTAGGATTCCCCACATTTGACCAAAAGCCTACCATCTTATGTTTCCCTTAGTTAGCCAATTTTTGAGCCTTAACCTTTTCTTCATAATCTACACCTATACACTTCAATTATACCATTCTTTACATTTATCTTTCCTTTACCCTTATGCTGGAATTTCTTTATGTGATATGTTCAACTTTATGTGGGATTAAGATGCTAGTTGCTATGTTGGTAAATTCACTAAATCTTTTGATATTTTAAATGCTCCCTTTGATCCAATTTGTATTTGATATTCTTTATGTTTATTCGAGTTGTATGCAGCGGTCGCTAATAAGCTGCTAGTTCATTTCATTTGAAAGAAAAAAAAAAAAAGAAGGAAAAAATATATATAATAAACAAATCTCTTTAATTATTTATCTTTTTATTGGATTTAGAGCATTTGCGAGCGTTATTCTATGAAGTAGGGATTTTAGTGAATGATTCTTTTTGTGATCTTAGGCATTTAATCCTTTGAGCATATAATATTGTTTATCGCACGAATTCCAAAGATTTTCATACTTGTCCAAATCCCGTACCTTTACCCTAGCCCCATTACAACCTTGGTAAAGACCCTTTGATTTTGGTATTTACTTATTCACAGTAGCGAAGATATGATTTATAAGCAAGCTTATGGTGAGCGGGTCTTGTGCATTTGCTTTGAGGGATTTGTTATTTACCTAATATACACTTTGAGCGACTTGAGTGATCCCTGTGAGGCATTGGTTCATGATGTTGGTGTTGAGTTGTCATTTAAGTTACTCATGCATTAATATTATTTCCATTCTTTGTTAATGATTTGTAATTTGATTTATGATTGAGTATCCTTTGAGATGTGTTGAATACTCTCTGTTGTGGACTAGGGGCATAAACTGAAATGAATTGCTAACTATAGTTTTGTGGGTTGAGTTGTTAATTGCTTGAGGACAAGCAATAGCTTAAGTGTGGGGTAATTTGATGAGCATAGTTTTACACATATTTGCTTGCATATTATTGCGTATGTTCTTAGCAATTATTGTGTTTTTATTCCCAGATCACCCGTGTTTTATGTTCTTTTGCATTTCAGGAACATTTATAGGACTATCATCGTTGTTTAAGCAATTATAGATCAATACGTGCGGAAACGGAGGAGAATTCATCAAGATCGGACAAGAGCCCGCAATGCATACATTGAGCACGGCCTGGACTCTGGCCGTGCTCAACCATTGGCTTTGATTCTTGAAATTGGCACTTTGGGCACGGTTTCCGTAGCCACCACGGCCTTCAGCACGGCCCGTGGTGGCCAACACGGGGAGAAACACGGCCCGTGGTGTCCAGCACGGGGAGCAACACGGCCGTGGTGAAACCCTAGTTGGTGAGATCCACAGTTTCAGCACGGCATGGACTCCGGCCGTGCTGACTAGCACGGCCTTGACCACGGCCGTGCTGAGTTAAATATATAAGAAAAATTCATTTTTCTTAGAGAAAGGAGAGGGGGAAAAAAGAGTGACATTGAGCCCTAGTGGCTGGTTCGGTTTCTGCACAATATTGAGTGCGAGAGAGAGTTGCAGTGAGTAAGAATCCCGGAATCGTAAGATTCCGAGTGCAAAACAGTAGTGGACCAATTCAAGAGGCAGTTTGGGAGATTAATCAAAGTGTAGATCCAGGATTTGGAGTCATTCATCCAATTCGAGAGAAAAGGGTGTACATGTTTTATTTTCATTATTCTTTCATTGTAATTGATTTCCTAGATTGTTTTAAACATGAACATGTTTAGCTAGACTGATTTAATCCATTGGGATTTCTTTACTATGTTGGCTTGATATTATATTGTTGGATTGTTTGAGTTGGTTTTGTATTCTTCTTGTTTTCAGTATGAATAAGATTATGCATTATTCATGAGACGTTGTGAATTGTGATGTTTAGATTGCTTTATGAGATTGAGAAATCCGTTTGGCAATTGGAACTTTGAATAACAAGAACTGGTTAATAATCGCTTAGAGATAAGGATAATTAACTAGCCGGATTAAGAATTAACAAAGCTTAATAGAGGCGGATTAAAGCTTAATGCTAATTTAAGAATCAATCGTTAGGAAGAGATTCCAACTTTAGGTTATTAGGTTTAGGAATTCGGTTATCTCGAGAGAGAAACCGAATTCGGTTAAGAATTCGTCCACGGCTAGCATAATTAGACTCACTGATCCTTTATCTTTTGTTCGGATGCCAACTAGTTTAGATTCCCTTTGGGTTTGTCTTCTTGTCTTGATTATTTCACTTATCAATTACTCCTGCATCTCCCTTAGAACTTAGCTCGTAGTTAATAGTTAGTTTAGAATTTATTCATCATCCATTTTAGGTTAATATAACAAAGAACAAAGAAGTAACTCTGGGCTTTCGCTTTCCTGAGGAATACGACCTTGATACTCGCCATTAGTGCTAGACTGCATCGATAGGTACACTGCCTTAGATTGTAGCTAACACGAGTAGCACACATCAATCTGATAGCGTCATCTGATACCCCATCAATCTTAAAGGTATTTTAAATCTTAAGAAAATCATCCAAATAAGTGTTTGGATTCCTATTTAGCATACCATTAAACGTGCAATTGTGTTGCACCATCTAAATAATGGTGGGCTTGATCTCGGAATTATTTGCCGCAACATTTGGTCTTACAGTACTCAATATAGCCCAATTAAGAGTTGGGCATGCATACTCTTGCATGGTTCTCTCCATAGTGGAGCTGCCATTCTCAATTATTCCTCTCCTTGGTTTGGTTCCTCCGTATCCTCTTAATTCTGATTTTGTAATGGCTAAAGCTTGTTCTCTTTCTTCCTTTTATTACTTCCTCAAAGTTCTTTCCAACTTTGGTTCGTAAGCGAATAGTTCCTATCAAACTAGCTCGGGTCATGCACGGATTCATGTACTTAAAGAAAAACGCAACAAGAATAATCAAATAAAAATAAAAATACTAAATCACTAGCTTTTGAATTACTAATAATATTGCAATAGAAAAGTCCTCGACAACGGCGCTAGAAACTTGATGCGTGCCATCCACACGCGTCAAAGTGCACTGATCGTATCAAGTAATAAAGTGATGAATAAGAGTATCATTTCACTGGGGATCTAATTATGAGTACTATTTTCAATCACGTACTAATGTTTAGCAGTCAAATGTAGTTTTTCTTTAGTAATATTTAATAGTGAAATAATTTTAAAAATAAGAATTAAATAATTGTTGTATTTATGAAAGATAAAAGAACCTATTTAGGTAATGAATCCCCCTAATAAGATGAATACTTCATGAAACATGGCATTCCACAAAATTAGGTAAGAACTTTCTCAAGTGATTAAACCCTTAATTCCTAAGAGGAGGGAAAGAAATTTCTTCTCAAACCCACTCACTTAGATCATGCATTAAGATTAACGAATTAATAAACCAAAGGATGTTGTAGATCTATCTCTAATATCCCAATCAATCCTTAATTCCTAAGATGTGATCAATTCATAAATAGTTATCTCTAATCAATTTATGAAAATAAATTCTAATCAATACCTCAACTTATCAATTGAAATATACGATTAAGCAATCAAATATACAAAAAACTCAAGGAAAATATTTAATTAAATTAACTTTGAGTCAATCCATACAATACAAATTAGGGTTCATCAAAACTCAAATAGTAAGAAGATTAGTTTCTACACATTGCAATAAAGAAATAAAAATAAGGGAAATAGAGGCTTTAAACTATTCATGGATGAGAAGAGATGAAAATCTTCAATCTTAGGAAATAAAGGTGGAAATGATGTTCTTCCCTGAAAAATAACCAATCAAACCCTAGAAAATAGAAAAAACATTGAGTTCTCTAAGTGCTTCTGTCTCTAGAAATGAGATAATGACGGACCCCCTTTCAAATAACCCTAAAAGTTCCTTAAACAGTAAATCTTAATGATCCACACTGCTAGCCACACGACCGTGTGGCGTCCATAGCTTTTCGTACCTTGAATATATGTCTCTTTCCGTTTTTTATTCTATGGGCTATTTTAAGGCATCGTAGAAATGTAATTGAGGTTTTGTTCTTCATCAAAGTTTTTTCTCTTGAAGAGTACTATATTTTAGAATTTTGAATCACCTCAATCAGACCTTTGTAACTCTAGGTAAGATCCAAACACTGAGACTGATCTAAACAGAAATGAACTGAACAACATCTAACTTCCACCTACGTTTTCTCATCTTAGAAACCTAATATGGAGTTAAGCCATTCATAAGCATTATAGCTTAGGACGTCCTCTACAAAGTTGATGAAGACTACTTTTCAATTCTGAACCTTTAGCATCACGAAAGAATGCACTAAATCTAATGCGATAAAATCTACATAATGCTCAAATTCGCCATTTTCTTCCACACGGCCATATGGGCTTCTCGTGTGGAGCCATCATGTAATTTTCCATTTTTAAAACTCACACTGAAGGCCACATAGCCGTGTAACTTCCCATGTCGGACTAAACTTTAAATAAATATGCCTTTCCTTTGCTTGATTCTCATGTTTTTTGATTCCATTCAACTCCTTATAAACATGTGTTATTCTTAAAATACCTAAAAGAACTGTCCAAACTTAAATAAATAAATCAACCTTAATTAAAGGCAAAATTAATATAAAATAAAGCTGAAAAGTAAGTGCTTCTAGCACTTACGAGGGCCCAACAGTAACTATTGTTATTGTTGTAAAATTGCAATTTAGCCCCTAAGATAACTTCTTTCTCTCCCCGATATATCTCTCACTGTCGCTCATCTCTCTTCCCCTATTCATCCATTTTTTGCCACCTCAACCCCTCAAACTCCAGCCAAAGCTTCGTCATCCTTTATAGCTCTCCAGCGACCTTAGTTTTACCGAAAACCATTAAGAATCGACGGTTTAGGAAAAAGAAAAAAGTCAACATTTGCTGTTGTTCTTAGAACTGTCGTTGCCTTTGTTATTCCAGCTAATTTAAGGTTGGAATAAGGTTCCTCGACCCCAAAAGCATAGACCTGGAAAGTTTTGAGCCTTGGCATATAGATTTGGCAAAAATAATCACATATTGGAACCCCATATGCCTCAATATACGAAGCGGTATGCTTGGATTGCATTCTCATCGTCGTTAACATTTTATGGTGGTGGGATCATTAACCTCGGGATGCATGCCATCAAGCTGTAGTTCCAATTCGATTTTTGCAAATTTCAAGTTGTAGTAATGTATCCAATTCGGCTCGGTATGACAATCTACAATCTAAACTCGATTTCAATTATTTAATTATTTTTATTCAAATATTCTATTAGGATTGTGATTTAAGTATTAATTATGGGTAATTAGGAATTAATTGATATCTAGAGACTTCATTGAGGTCTATTGTATATTAGTTAGGAAATTAAAAAAATTTATTGGTTAATTTGTTTTGTTAAAGATTTATGTTAGTCCAAACATAGATTTCAAGAATAATGGTTATTTAATTTCAAATTGTAGTGAATTAGAATTTAATTTAAAGATTAATACTTGATTGAATAATTAAGGCTAATTAAGTGATTTATTATGTTTTGGAACTTTGTTCTATCAAGGATTAATTAATGAGTTAATTTGTAATCGGGTTATATAATCAATAATTAATTGACATCAGGTTAATTTTTGGTAACAATTGAGATTAATGGCTCTAGAACATTATCTAGTGAAGTATAAATTTATATTAGCTGGTTTGAGTCTTGATAACAGATAAATTCTACTAACATCGAATTATCTGTCAGATAGGGTTTCAATAGGATATAACCCGTAATTTCTTAGGAAAGTCTAGGTTTAGATGGTTGTTATATATAGATATAAGTAGTAATATGATATTTGCAGATTTTTAGATTCTCTGTCGCATCATCCAGCTGTATTGGAAGCTGGAGCAGCGGATCAGAGGAAACTTCTAATCTGTGAGTTAAAGTCATATAGTCAACTGATTTTATGTCATGTCATCTATTTAATTTAAATATTAATATTGCTATTACTGCATTTCAATTATATTTTATGCCTGAAATCATATTAATAAATTTAATATTTAATATTAAATTAGGTGCAATGATTATTTTCATTATTATACATGTTATTATTATTATCATTACCAAACTTTTAATATTATCCGGGAGCAGGACGATAGTAGAATATACCATCTGATGGGTAAGATCAGGACCGTGTGCACACTGGTGTAAATCAATGTATATATATGTGTGTGTGTGTGTATGTGTGATGTTCCCTAGTCAAGCATTGCTCTTTGGGCTTATGGAATTCAGGAATTGTATGAGGAAAGTTTCATGGTTGAGCTTAGCTCTCTAGGTGCCGACTGAGTTGGAAACAAGTGACCAGACTAGATTTAAGGACCCTAGGTGAGCTTTGCTCTCTGGACACTAGTCTATTGTAAATAAGAGAGCCTACAGGCTAGTAGATTTGGAGACTAGGGTTCTGCTATTGCTTTCTTCCTAATTCTTAATAAATTGAATATATGTAGTAATGACATGATGTATATATGCATTGTGTATTCATATATATGCATGTATAAATAGATATGTATATTATCTTGTATGAGTATTTGTTAGTATATTTTGATATATGATTTTAACTCACTCTCGAGACTGACAGTCTCAAATTATATTTGTCCAAGTAACAGATAGAATTTTCAGCTACTCTATTTTATCAGCCCTTGTTCCTTCACCGTAGGGCAAAATACGTTCTAAATTGATTAGGTAATTGAAATCTAGACACTCCACAGCTAGCCTCAGATATTTAGTAGTTAATACTAAATATATATGTGGTAAGCTAATGTGAGATGTTAATATTCTTAGCATAATTGAATAGTAGGCGTTTAATATTTATTTATATATATTAGTGATGGAATAATTATTATGGATTTGTATTCATCTACCCGATGCTCCAAGCCCTCCCATATCTTGGGGTCCTTTGCTGGTGCCACCTCTGAAGCACATTCCACAGCCTCATCTGGTGTGATTCAAAGGAGCATCACGTTTTCCCTAAGTCTGATGATCTTATACTAGAGGCCCCAAGGTGCAATAAAGCACCGTCTTGCCATGGAGCACTACCTTCCTCTGAAGTTCACTCCGAGTACTTGCACACACATAAGTCGTTCTCTTTTGGTACTTTGCATCCTTTCTTTTTCTAACATGTTAGTAATACAAATAACCATACAAATTTAGAGAAACTAGTTCGTGCAGGTCCACTGATTGGTTGGTGCTGTAAGAAGGCAATTCTTCATCCTTGGCGGAGACTGGTGGGTAAGAACAAAGAATGTATTATATGCATTTCATGAAATTAAAGACAGACATACACTGAAATTAGCTTCTCTTATCTCCAGCGGAGTCGCCAATGTGGACGGTGGTTTCGAGCATACACCTAAGTGTCTTTAGCGACTGCGGCACTATAAAGCTTTTCAACCTAATTGGGAATATGCTAACTAGTCATAAAGACTAGTGCAGAGATGGGGTTGCCACCCGAGTAATCGGGACACTTTTACTAATAACTAACGTTTTTCAATTCTATAAGGAACCCTACATCACAAATCTAGAGATGGATCCGGAAGCTAACTTCCTTATTTATATATACCTGACTTTAATTTTAGTACTTAACCGTGTCAACACCCATTTTCCGGAACCAGATATTGAGAGAATTATGAAAAACCAAATGATGAAAGTTACTGCCTTTCTCAAGTCTTAGGAGATTGAGGATGGGTGAATCCAGGTTAGGGTTGAGAATAATTGAATTAAAATTACTTTTCTAGCATCAATTTGGACCCAATTTTCAGCAAAAATTAACTTTTGAAGGATAAAATGACAGTTTTTGCAAGTTCGGAGAGTAAACTGCTAAAATTCCTAAACGTTTTGCTCAACAAATCCAATCGGCTTTACAAAGAGCCGATCAGCTTTGTGCAAAGCCGGTCAGCTCTACACAGTGCCGATTGGCTATATTTCGAGATTCAATGCCGTTTTTTGCATTATTTTTGACTTAAAACGCTAAAATTGATGAAAAGAAGTTTCTAAAAGTGATTTGGGATAATTATTGGATATTTTTAGTGATAATTATTTGAATGTAAAATATTTTATTATATTATATATTAATCTGATGAAAGGGAAAGATAATCGATGATTTTTATTTTAAATAATTAGCACTTATCTAATACATCTAGGACTTCCTAACCCTACTGCTATAAATAGAACAATATGCCCTAGGTCTAGGGTTAGCTACATTCATTAAGCAACCAGACCTCTATTAATTTGGGCGTTCATCTAAGCAGAGAGTTTTAGGAAACAAAAAGAGAAGTCACTAAGAAAGAGCTTTGAGTTAGGAAAGTTTTTCTTTAGAATGACAAAAGATTTCTGCAACCCTAGACAATAGTAGATTCTCATCCAATCTTCAATTCAACCACCTCATTATCTCCAGAGACTCGTAGATTCGCAATCTACGGTGACAACTTGAGCGTTCCCCAAAATTTAGCATCATCAATATCTTTTTTTCCTTCACTAGTTCTTTTATTTTTATGATTCTAGAAACATGATAGGATTTATTTCAAATTCTTTATATCCCTTGATGTGATTAGATCTAGGGTTTTAATAGTTCTATATGTCTTTGTGATGTTTATATATGTTGGGTCTTGAATTTGATAATATGAATGTCCAAGGTTTTGAATATGATAATATGAATGTATTGGGTTTTGGATCTAATAATTGGAATAGTTTTCATAGAATGTTAGATTTATGGTTTTTCTTTAATAATTATGTGATTGCATTAAGTTTTTAGGTTGCATGATTAAAATCTAGAATCTGCCATAGGAAATTTTATTTATCGTTTGTCAGTTTTTTTAATTTCTAAGGTTTGTATTATTTTATATTTTCTAGCTTAATTTAATTTGTTTTTTATGTCTATGGTTTGGGCGGCAGTTTCGGGCATGCACCTAAGTATCTTTATCGACCATAACTCTGTAAGGCTTTTTAACCCAATCGAAAACACGCTAACTAATCACTTAGACTACCACGGAGATAGGAGTCGCCGCCTAGGTAATCACCGGGACACTTTTACTATTGAGTGGCGTTCCTCAAATTTCATAAGGAAGCTTATGCCATAAATCCAAAGATGGATTTGTTTTATTTGTTTATATTAGTCTTTAATTTTATTGTTTAATAAATTAGTCCCTATAAATATGAGCAATTTATCCAAAACCGATTTATCCAAACCAGCCCATATTAGAGTTGTTAGCCTAATTTACTAGTTAATTATGTATGTAGCCTATCTAGTCTAACCCAATTACATATTATGCTTTTTGGTTTCCAGCTTTTAGACCTAATAGAGTACTTATTATGATAAGGCCCGTTCATTGTGATCCTAATTCTAATTAAGCCCAACCCTAATTAAAGCATGCCAAGGCCTGCTAAGTCTACTTGGATTTTAGGATTTTAGCGCAGTTAAAGTTGGTTAACGTATTGGACTATAGTATTAATGTTGGATCTAATTTTAACCCTAAGTCCATGTAGCCCATTTTAATTACCCAATCACATAAACACATATTTAATTAATCTTACAATAAGTAAGAATAAACAAAATAAAAGCAGAAAGTAAATCTAATTTTTACAACCCAGACTATAGCTACAATCGCAAAAAGAAAAAGAACTAAAAACTACACAGAACACCAAAATACATCAAAAATCATCTAAAAGACAAAATAAATAGAGGTTGGCCTTGCACAAGCGATCGGCTCTAGGGTTCCAAGGTAGTCTTCATTGATTCTTCCATGTATTTCGCATCCCCGAGACTCGAATTTCACATGGATAGATAGAGAAATTAATTAGAATGAAAGAAAATAGAATGAATAAATTAAAATAAAAAGAGCCAACTTAACGATCAAAACCCTAAATTGATAAAAAAAACCCCAAGTACAGTAAAGTAACAAACAACATATCATTCATGAAATCATATTAAACATGTCTAATCACCTAATCATAAGGGAAACAAAGATCTAAACATTAAGCGTATGGCATGTTTTTAATCAGATTTAAAATGCTAATTGAAAAAATTATTAGATTCAAAACCCTACAATTCTTATTATCATATTCAAATTCCAACATGCATATTCAAAATAAAACCTAATCTAATCATGTTGATCATAAGTCATAATTCTAATCATGTGTCTAAAAGCAAACAATAAAAACAAAATAAAAAGGAATGAAGGAACCAATTTCTAATATGATGAGGGATGCATGATTGGAGGAACCTTCAGGTTGTCACCGTAGTTGATAAATCTGCCAGTCTCAGGTGATGAGGATGCAATTGAGTCGAAGACCAAGTAGGAATCTAGTGCTAGATCTAGTATATAGAAATATTTTAGTGATTTAAAAATAGGTTTCCAAAAAGGATTCTTTCTTTAGTGGCTTGTTTCCAGAAACTGTTCTTTTTTAGTGGCTTGAATCTTCTATTGTCAAATAAGAACAATAGTCTTTTTCTTTCTTTTCTCTCTAGTTTTTGTCTGTGTATTTTCTTTCTTAATGTTTTTCAATGATCCATATTACTTGTTGCCAAAGCTCAGTTCTTAATTGTTAACCCTAATCCTAATCACCTCTTTCTATTTATAACAGTAGGATTTTAAGAAAAATTCTAAAAGAGATGATAGATTTTAGAATTATATGATAAATATCCAAATTTATTTTTAAAATTTAAATTATTATCAATAAAAATAATGATTATTGTCAAGAAAACCTTTTAGAATCTGTATCTAGATGTAAAATCGTCGAGAGAAAACATGTCGCAGTGCAAAACCCAATCGGCTATATGAAGAGCTTAGAGGAAGTTTAAAACTTTGAAATTAGGTCCCTAAACTTATGAAAATTGTCGTTTTGACCCTCAAACTTTATTTTACTTGACTATTGAGTCCAAATTGATTTTAAAAAAGGTAATTCCAACTGGATTAACGCAACTTTCACCTCAAATTTGTCTGTCGTTCATCTCCCGATACCCGAGAAAGTAGTAACTTTTATAGGGTTTTCCATTTTTCCTTTGACATCTAGATTGGGAAAAAGGATGCTGAGAGCTACCACCGATTTGTCAAAATTTATGAGCAAGTAAATGTGTTAAATAAATGGAGACAAATAATAGACATCAAGGATATAGCAAAAGGATATGTGAACTGTAGAAGCCATGCCTCTTAAGCTCAAACTTCGATTATTGATTCGATATGGGGGGCCACGCCCGCTTTAGTTAAGGACTTTGCCTGCTTAGATTGAGGACTTCACTTGCTTTTCGGGGAACTACGCTCTTTTATTTGGAATCCACGCCTATTGAATCGAGAGCTGTACCTGTTGAATTGGTGATTGCAGAGACTTCCCTCTGGCTGTTTTCCACTCTAGGCAACAATTTGTCGCTTCAGGTCAATTTAGTAGCTTTCCGCTTTCGGTTACTTAGGTTAAAAGTTCCCACCTCGGGGCAATTTAACTTGTTTTGATGCTTCTTAGAGGCTTTACTAGTGTTTGGCCCATCTAGGGACTAAAATGTAATTTTGCTGGATCAAGGACCAAACTCGTAATTTTCTCAAAATTCCCCCTCGGGGTGCCAATTGGGCTTTTACATGTCCTCTATAGATTTGCACTAACTTTTTAGACTAAAACTTGATTTTGAAAAGTCAGGAACCTAAATGACATTTTTGCTCCTTCCTTTGGACATATGTCGGCTTATATCCACATTTCTTTCATTCTATCCATTTTCCTTAGTTTTCGCTTTAAAGCCTTTTTTGCTCTTTCTTTAATTTATCACTTAATTCTTGACTTTTTTCGCAAAATCGGTCTCAGAATGGCAAGCTCATCTTCTAAATACACTAGATGCCCCGATTACACCAAATTGGGAGTTTTCTGCCCCGATTTCTTGCCAAAATGATCTTAGGCTTGTGAAGGGAGAGGAGATTTCTCTTCGAGCAAAATTAAATACCCATCACGCTTTTCTAGCCGTCAAAGACGTAATTTCTTTGCTTAAACTTCATTTTTTTATGACTTGGAAACTTAGTATACATGTTATTTGCTCGAAATACGTGAAAGATTGCAAAAAATTAAGAAAAAGTTCAAAACCCAAACTTGTAGAGCTGATCGGCTATGCATAAAGCTGATTGGCACTAGTAGTGCTGATCGGCTCTATGTAAACTGATCGGCTCTATGTAGTGGAAATTGGTTATGCATAAGTCAAAAGATGGTTTTTTTAGGGTTTTTTTGTGAAAAATCACATTATATAGACATGTACTTACCTTTTCAAAGTCATTTGTATGTATGTGATGTTTCATTACCTGTGTTTTGACCTTCTAAGGTGATGTAGTGTCAATCGGATTCGCTAGAAATTTCTACGACACTAGCTAGTGGTTTGACGAGCTTCCTAGCTCAGTCTAAGCTAGGATTGGAGACACCGGCTTTCATCAATTTTTGGCCACACTCCCATCGATTACTGGGAGGGTCAATCATACTTCAGTATATGCTTTGCTCGAGAGGTGGATTGACACGACTCACACCTTCAATATTTTGATTGGTGAGCTGACTCTTTCGCCTCGTTTCTTTTTTGCTATTACTGGTATTGACTTCTCTAGCATGCCTATGCCCTTCGATGATGCGATCCACCACTAACGTTCTGACGTTCAGGAGCGCTTCATCATTGACTTACTCGGGTTCTTGCCGATATTTAAGAACTCGCGATGCATCACCTACGATTGCATCCTTTTTCACTACCAAGACTACATTCCTCAGAATGCTCGAGAATTTGACTAAATGGCTTGAGCCTTTCTAGTGTACCTCTTTGGTACAACCTTGTTCAATGACTCCTCTACGGGGACTTGGACTAGGTCTCTTCTTATGATAGGGGATCTATGACTCTCGCTTATATATACCATCAGATGGACATTACCATCTAAGGCAGTAAGAGGATTTACGGTTTTTGGCACTCGATCCATGTAAGTTGGGCACTGACTTCTTTTTCTTAGTTCTTTTTATACAGATATCGTGCATGCTGACTCTTTGCTCTGCAGGTTTGGGCCTTGAAGATTGGCCTTTTGGTGGGCTCATATCCCATCTGCACTTCACAGGCTTTTCCTCGCCTGAGTTGCTAGGGCTCAAGTAGGACTATTGTACTAGAGTGGTCATAGGATCACGTGCACCGCATGTAGATAAACAATTTGAATTGGAACATGGTAAATACAATTCAGTGGTCATTTTCATGCTCTATTTATATTGTTACTTACCTTTTCTAGTTCATAAATTTAGAGCGATTGGATGGGAGAGCCTAGCCAATAGGAGACTTATATGTTGTCTCCAGCTGACCTTGAGTAGAGGATGATCCTACTGGTTGGGCCTGCTTGTCGGCCGTGGTATCTAGGCGAGAAGATTTACAGCTGGGAACGAGGAGCTAGTGGATCATGCTGAGGAGGAGCTAGTGGAGCATTTGACCAGTTGTGACGAGCCCGAGGGCCTTAACATTCAATCCCAACTGACAAACTATACCTTGTTCATCCCTCAGCTATTGGGTGCTATGCCTTTTGGCAATGGTGTTGTAGCTTATGTATTTTCTCGGATTCACTTAGAGTTCTTCTTTTCATGTACTGTTCTTTTAATAATTTATTTATAGCTTTTCCACTAGGCTCCTGCTACTCGTGAGCCGATTGAGGGATGGTCCTCCTAATGGTCTAGACTTTCCGATGTTGCAGGCTTTTCTGCTGGTGTAGCTTCTAAGGCACCTCCCACGGCCATGTCTGATGTGGTCCTGGGGATTGTTTCATTGCCTCTTGCTCTGATGGTTTTATACTAGAGCCCGGCTTGCCATGGATTAGTATTTTCCTCCAAAGTTCATTCCGAGCACTTGCACTCATACAAGCTGCTCTTCTCTTCTTGTGCTTTCACCTTCTTGGTTTTCTTGAAAAGGTAAGTTACATATATACAAATATAGGTTCAGGGGGATCAGTTGGAGCATATTCATCGATTGCCGGTGCTGTAACGAGATAATTCTTCATCCTCGGCGAAGACTGGCGGGTAAGAACCAAAGTAAATCATGAAATGCAAAATGCATATATGTATGCATGAAATTTGCTAACTAATCTGCTTTTGAGTTTTCAACAGAGGGACCATGAAGGATTGGAAGAGCAACTAGATGACCGACAACGTTAGATTAAGCTAAAGAATATCGGATCGATACATTAACCCTTCAACTATCAGCCTTGCAGACCCAAGGGATGGATACTAAATTGGATGACGAGATGGGTGGTTTAGGAGAGAACTCCAGCTTTTGATCCTTCTTTACTTGTACCTTTTATGGCTTGTAAAACTTGAGACTTTTGTAAACTTTTAAACTATTGAAGATATAAAATGTGGTTTTGGCTTTCGAATTTTCTCCATTTTGCTCATTTCTTTTTATTCTTGCATCTGTAGAAACTTTCACATTTTTTTGGCGAGTACATCACTCTTACTTTGTTGATCTGTTATTGTGAGAATAAAGAGAAGGGCATGCCTTATTAGATTTGATGTTGGGCTTTTGCCCTTAATGCCCAATTTTTGTTGACTACTCCTCAAGGAGAGGGAGATATCAGAATTTTCGGCATTATTTCAATCAAGTGGATCATGGAGCAGGTTCAATTCTAGTTATTTTGGCTGAACCATCATTAGGTTGGATATGTACAAACCCCATTAACAGTTTGGTGGCAACCTCGTTCTCTTACAAGTACACAACCAAATCTCTATTCTCTTATTTTATTTATTCTTTTGCCTTAACTTTTGCATAAACTGCCATTTCGAGTCTTCAGCTTAGTAGGCTTTTGTCTTAAGTTTTTCCTAAGCCACCCTTTCAGATTTTCAATTTAGCTTTTCTTTTTCTTTCTCTTCTTTTTTTATTTCTTTTCAATTCATCTCGTTTTGTAGATTTGGCTATGGGAGAAGCTTCAGATACTAACCGTTCCGAAGGATATCGATAAGTATAAGTCGAAGCATGTGTACACCCGTTCTGTCATTATCCCACGAGGTAATGATTCCTAGACGAAAGGCGTTCTAGACACGCTTATTTGCTAAACCTGTCCTTGGTGCAAAATCAAGCATGTCACACTCACGGTATATGGTGATTGTGTACCCTTCCCGTACTACGAGTATCCACTTTTTACTCTCCTTTGAGACTTTACTTCCAATACAGGCAAAAGCAGCGTATCTTGGAATTTCCACCTGAATTTGAAGGTTCCCACTCAAACAGGATATCCTGGATAAGATTGAGACATTGTGGCCTCATCGAGAATTCGAGGGTAATCTGACCACTAATGACAACTTCAAGGCTTCGGTTCAACTACAGATTTTCACTTCTCTTGGCTTTGCCCTATTCAAGAGGACTCGAGAATTAGCTGCTCTATCTAAAGATGCAGATGTAGATGGAAAGTGGATGAGAAAATAAAAATTATGCTTCTTTCCATATCTCATTTATTTTGCTTAGAACTTTCAGTTTTGTTTTTCGTTCATTTAGTGCGTAAAATGGTAAGCAGACATACATATGTTTGATAACAATTCTAAATAATTTTATTAATTTAGTAAAAGCCCAGATGGATACATTTTCATTTCTCATGATATAACTCCTGTCATCAGCGAGTCTTCGGATTTTCGAGCTGATTATTTTCTCTCTTTTGCCTTGACTTTTAAGTGACCAGCCTTTTTAGCTTTTTTAATCAGAAGGCTATTTTTTCTATTATTCTTATTTTTTTACATTTTATTATACACTGTATTTCTTGAGACGATATATGTTGATTGGCTCACTGAACACAGTCCCCTGTAGGTCTTCTTTACCAAATATGGGCCTTCCTAGTTCGGCTTGAAATTTCCTCTCGGGTTGAACGCAGTAGGTCTTGCATGCTTCAATACTAGATCACCAGCTCTGATCTTTCATGGCTTTACTTTCTTATTGAATGCCCTAGCTATCCTTTTCCAATACAACTCCGTGTGGTATAAGGCTTTCATCCTTTTCTCATCAACTAAAGCTAATTGCTTGTACTTTGCTCAACCCACTAGTACTCAAGTATTTCAACCTCCAATACAACTCTTAAAGACATGAACTCTAACTCAACTGGAAAAACCACTTTAGTCACGTAAACCATAGAGTATGGCATTTGCTCGATCGATGTTTGCTCAGTTGTTTGATATCCCCAAAGTGCAAAGGGTAATCGGAATGACCAATCCTTGTGATTCTATACCATCTTTAAAAGTATTTTCTTCAAATTCTTGTTGACTGCTTCTACCTCTCCATTCACTTAAGGTCTATATGGAGAAGACCTATGATGCTAGATCTTGTACTCCACTAATAGGTCTGCTGTCTCACCCATGAATTGTACTTCATTATCATTATGATGTGGGGTGGGACTCCATATCTTCAAATCAGGTTCCTTTCTAATAAATCTAGCCATCTTCCTTGCCTCCATGGTGGTGAATGACTCAGCTTTGACCCACTTAGAGAAATAGTCAATTGCTACAACTATGAACCTCCGAACATTCGAAGGAGGCTTTATTTCTGTGAGGATTTCGGCCCCCCAAGATGCGAAAGGCCAAGAGGACTTCAAGTTGTGCAGCTCAGTTGGAGGCATGTGACTCAAGTCACTATATAGATGGCATTCACAGTATTTCCTCACCAGCATTATGTAATCCTTCTCCATTGTTAACCAGTACTAACCTTGCCACATGATCTTCATGGTTAACATTATCGTGCTCATATAAGGCTCACATACTCCTTTGTGCATCCATCACTTTCTGAGTTCTTGCTTTATTCACACATCGGAGCTGTACACTTGAGACCATCCTCTTATACAGAAATTCCTTGTGGTTCCTCGTGGCTCATGTACTTCTTAGCTTGAATCCACAACGCGTATCTTTCCTTGGCTATCGCTTCTTTTGGATACTCCTTGCTTTCTATGAATTTCTTCATATCGTAGAACCATGGCTTCTCTTCTAGTCCCATCTAAACTTGCATCATCCAATCCCTTTGATAATAAGGTGCACCAAATTCCATGATCACGAAAGGCTTCATTGATAACTGTGAGGGATTGACCCACATGGACAATAGATTAGCTAGTGCATCCGCCATCTGATTCTCATCCCTAGGCAAGTGTACAAAGGAACACTCAGAGAAGTTCCATACTAAATTTTTGAGATAATTGATGTACGACTTCAACCTCTCTTCTTTTACTTCCCACTCCTCGAGGGCTTATTGGATTACCAATATAGAATCATCGTAGATCATCAAATGCTTAGCTCCTTCTACCACGATCGCTTCTAATCCAAATAAATATGCTTCATACTCCGCCATGTTATTGGTCACTTTAAAGTCCAATCTTTTGGCCATTGGCAACATCTCCCTATCCGGCATGATCAAAACTACTCCTAAGCCTACCCCTCTCGCGTTCATGACTCCATCGAATTACATCTTCCATTCCTAGATCTCGATTGCCCCTAGATTCTCATAAGGAAATTCCAAATCCCAAGGGTAGTTTCCTTCGATAGTGTTCTGAGCTAGAAACTTAGCTATAGCCCTACCCTTGACTACCTTCTTAATGATCTACTCAATGTCAAATTTTATTAAGAGTATTAACCATCTAGCTAGCTTCCCTATAAGAGATAGATTTTTAAATAAATACTTCAGAGGACCTATTTTTAAAATTTCTTGCACCTTATAAGACTAAAATAGTGCCTCAACTTCCTTGTAGACCATATCATGGCTAAACACGTCTTTTTCATGAGGTTATACTTCGACTCGTAAGGCAACAACTTTTTGCTGAGGTAATAAACTACATGCTCTACATCGTTGGGTTCGCATTGCGCTACCATCGTCCCCATTGCTTCTTCTTCTAAGGCCAATCAAAGGATTAGCAGCTTGTCATCCTTCGATGCCTCGAGTACTAGTGGTTTCATCAGATACTTCTTAATTATATGAAAGGCCTTCTAATAGGGTACATCCCACACAATGGGCTGATGCTTCCTTAAAAGCTTAAAGATAGGATCATAAATCATGAGCTTGGAAATGAACCTATTGATATATTACAAGCGCCCTATGAAACTCTTATCCTCTTTCTCTATCGTCGGCGCCGACATCTCTCGAATGGCTTTAACTTTATCCGGATTGATCTCTATGGCCCGCTAACTTGCTATGTGCCATAATAGCTTCCCTAATGTAACCTCGGACACACTCTTCTTCGGGTTAACTCTCAGGTTATACCTTTCTACTCGTCCTAAAAACTTATCAAGAACTTGAAAATGTCCTTCCTTTGTTTCAGACTTTACCATCATGTCATTAACATACACCTCCACCTCCTTATGCATCATGTCGTGAAACAAGGTAGTGGCTGCTCTTTGATAAGTTGCCCCCGTGCTCTTTTGTCCACAAGGCATAACCTTGTAGCAGTATGTCCCACACTCGATGATGAATGACATTTTCAGCTTGTCCACTACCACCATCATGATCTGGTTGTACCTGGAGAACTCGTCTGTAAAGGAGTACATCACATTTGTAGCAACACTGTCAACTATTACATCTATATGGGGAAGAGGAAAGTTGTCCTTTTGGCATGCCTTATTCAAGTCCCTGTAATCCATACACATTCAAACTTTACCATCCTTTTTCGTGATTGGAACAATGTTTGCTAACCATTCGGGATAATCAACCACATCGAGAAAATTGGCCTTAACCTGGTTAGCAACCTCTTCTCGTATCTTCTCCGCCCATTCTGGCCTCAGTCTTCTCATCTTCTACTTGACCGGCTTGATATGCATTGGGATATGGTGCTTTACTATTTTCATGTCTAGACCTACCATGTTGTCGTATGACCAAGCAAATACTTCTTTTCTTTTTTCTATTCATTTAAGAGTTATATCGTGATCTATCAAAATGTTCCATGGATTTTCATCTGTACGTAAATTAAATGAATCAACTCGTATGCAATAAATATCGAACATGTACATATCATGATTATCAAAATGCACACTACCATCAAGAAAAATATCCTACAAGTAAGCAAAATCATTTATATCATTGATCTTAGAAAGGAAAGAAATATCATCCTCATAAATATCAGATGTTATTATATCATTGTAAAATATGTCAATGATATTATTCTCAATAAGAGCAACTAGGTCCTCTTAGCTTGTCTTTTTCGGCTGAACAGTAGGCTTTTTTAGCTTTAACTCTATTATCTTGATGGTGACATTCTCTTGGACTTTCTTGATACTCAGCTCGACCATCCTATCATTGTTGAGAATCTCATACCCTAGTACCTCAGTCCCAGCTACACTAATAAGTTCAGGCACTCTAGAGTAGGGCTTGTACTCCTAGACGAACATGTCTTTTAGAGTCTTACCCTTCAGTTTGCCCACATCTTCTTCTCATAGTATCCTAAACCTTGCTAAGTTTTCTGACCTTTGAAGTCTGGTAACTCCGTAACACCATGCTGATTCTTTCCCAGCCCCATTCCAAGCATGAAGTTCATTCTCTTGAACATGTTGGCTACTTTAGGATCCATGTAATCCTCGTAGAAAACAACTACTTGGAATCCAGTAAAGGGGTCCACCTCTTTGACAGCTTTTTGGATTGTTGAGACAACCTTACCACCTTTGGCGTTGATAATGACAATCTCGCCTTCATGAAGGAATTTCACTTCCCGATGTACTGTGGAAGGGACTCCTCCTAGGGCATGGAACCATGGCCTTCCCAATAATAATTCAAAAGTTACTAGGATGTCTAGAACAGTGAACTCCATCTAGGATTCAATAGGAATGGTCTTCACCAATGCTGAAAACGTCCCTTCTACATCTCTTTTAGTCTCATCATAAGCCCTTATAACCATGTGTGATGGTTTTAGGTCCTTCGCAGTCATCCTAGTTTAGGGAGTATGTAAGAAGGGCACATGTTGATAGCTGACCTATCATCACCCATCATGTATGTGGTTCTCTTTCCTTTCACTTCTGCGGCTATGTAGAGGGCCTTGTTGTGGTCTCTTCCCTCAAGTGGTAGGTCTTCATCTAAGAAGGTGATCATCCTGGTGGTCTTGTCAGTTACCATTTTGATCATCTCCTTAAGGGTAGCTGCTGTGCTAAAACTTATACCAGATAAGACCTTAATCAGAGCCTTTCAATGGTTCCACAAATGCATCAGTAATTCGTAGATGTTGGTTGTCTTATGCTTTTTTCTCCATAGCTCTAACAACATGGCATTCCCATCTTCAAGTGCTTGCTTATCTTGCTTTAGCTCTTGTACCCTAGCTTCCTTATGCTTTCTCGCTGGCTCGATCTCAGAATCACTGTATGCCCAGATGTCCTTGGCCTCAACATCTTGAACTTCACTCTCATTTGTAGAGCTATACTAGATGTCGATAGCCATCACTAACTTCTTTCCCCTTCTTTTTAAACCTCAAGGAGACAAGGCTCATTAGTGGCTTGTTCGTTATTTGATCCCCAACCACTTAGCACAATATCCTCAATTTGGATATCAGCCGAGGATGGCCTCGAATATCATACCTTAAAGTTAAATTTCCAGAGAGCTACCCAAGCAAGTCTTCACACTTATATGGAGGAAGTTTCTTAACCTCCAATTCTCTAGAGTCAATTAAGTCCTGAACCTCATGCTTGAGATGGTTGCAATAGTCCATCACATGTCCGAAAGCCTGGTAATACTCACAATACTGAACATTGTGAGGCCTAGGAGTATCTTTTAGTGATTGGGGCTTAAGATTCCCACTCCATTTCAAGTTTTGAAATACCATAGATAGTGATGCCCCCATCTCGGTTAAGGCTCTTTGTGGGTTATCTGGTTTGGCTTCTAGCTCGGTTTGAGGTATGTCTGAAAGAGTTCATGATCTCCTCTTTAGTGAAATCAGGGTTGATCATGGATACTTGGTTTGTGGGTGGTATGTTGTTATAATTTGGTAAGGGGTTCCTTTTGGTACTAGGTTGGTAAAGGTCAGTGACCTTTCTAGCCTAGATAAAGGTCCTGAATTTCATGTTTCAACCGGATGCAATTATCGGTGTGGTGGCCAGGAGCTTAGTGGAATTTACAGTAGGTGTTGGGTTTATATCCAGGTGCGTTAGAGTTTACTGGGTTCTTTAGGGTGGTAGGTTAAACCATATTCTGAACCAATCTTTCAAAGAACTTAGAGAGAGGTTGCTTGAATTTGGAGAACCTCCTCGGTTATTGCACAGCATTCACATCCAAGGTCTTGCTCGCTCCAGCTTGGAAGTTTGCCCTTCCATCGGTTCTCAAGGTCTTTCTCTTGTCACTCTCTTTCTCCTCGACTTGCAGCCCATCATCGTACAAATCCATAAAAGTTTTAGGGTTCATCATCTGCAACCTTTCAATCCATCTAGGAAGGACATTTCTAACCACCATATAAACTTGGTCTTTTCAACTTCATCAGTCATACCTTATTCCTCCATCTAGTTAGGAAATCAGAGAAGGGCTTATTTGGCTTTTGCTTAGTGGATTTAAAATCCTTGATTCCAAATAAGTATTATAGTCATACTGCTTGAGAAGGAATTGCATAAATCGCGTCATTTAGCTTTGGCGGGCTTTTCCATACTGTACACAAGTTGACAGCGGGTCCTTCAAGGGGCAGCACAAATAGCTTAACAATCAAGGTCTTGCTCATTAAGTAGTTCCCATGATGGTTACATACTGCTCCAAATGAACCTTTAGACCACCAATTCCGATGAACTTGTTCATCTCGGGCACTCTAAACTTCACAGGCAGCTTGTCTTCCCCCGTCAAAACCAGCTCGAAATCATAGGTAAGGTCCAAACCTTTGATTTGCAGGATACCCAGCATCTTGTCAAGCCAGACACACAAACCACTCACAGCTTCATTAGTGGCAAAGACACTGGTCTAACATGAACTCATCAAAGCACCATAAATTTTCGAGCATTCCCCTTCTAACTAGGTCTTCAACATTAGCATTACCATTAGCCGCAATAGCAATATCAGCTGTAGTGGCAGCAGCGATCTCAACGGCAATCACAGCTGGTCAACAGCAGTAGGGGGGTTAATCAGTGCAACAGGAGTAGCAGGTGGGGCTTGGTCTGCAGCCATCCCAGCCAAGAGTTGTTGGAGCTCTTCCCAAATCACACCTCTCAAATCACTGATGACAACATTCTTAAGCATCTTGACGTCTTATTCATTAGCTCTTTCGTTGGCCATCTCTTCAGTAGCTTGCATCTTATTCTTCTTGATTCTTGGAGAAATGGGAACTCTTTCTAATCTCCCACTGTCTTGCCTCTTCCACCCTATAAGAGAGTTTATATGGCTGAAAAAACAAAGGTTAGTATGATGCATGCAATGCATGAGATGCATGATGCACGTGTAATACAGAAGGACAAAGAAAAAGAAGTTAGCACATACAATAGTATACAAGTCATCCTTCCAATCTTATTACTCCTGCACACGGTTCATAGTGAGTCTTTCTTCCCTAGGATTTTAGGTTTGGGCTTTCTATCAACAAAGGATAGTAGGCTCGGTGCACATGCTTTAAGCTCTCAAAATAGATTTTAATAAACAAAGCGATGTTTCTCAGTATAAGCATAAAAGCATGCATATTTTGGGCCTAGAGATTGGCTCTACAAGCAAAATGTTTTTCTTTCTTGGCTCGTATCCCCACTCAAAGGTCCATGTGACGAAGGAAATTCACTCATTAACCGCTAGCCGACGCCATAAGGGCTATAGAAATCAAAGTGTACAGTGTGTGAAAGTGTAGTGATGCAAGAATAATCTGTTAAATAATAAGATTAAAGATAAATATATATTGGAATCAGCTTCTCTTATCCCTAGTGGAGTCGCCATTATGGGTGGCAGTTCCGGGCACACATGCAAGTGTCTTTAGCGACTTTGACACTGTAAGGCTTTTCAACCTAATTGGGAACACGCTAACAAATCACTGAGATTAGCGCGGAGATGGGAGTCGCCACCTAGGTAATTACTAAGACACTTTTACTAATGAGTGGCATTCCTCATATTCTATAAGGTAGCTAACTTCCTTATTTGTGATTTGTTAGTCTTTAATTTTATTATTTAACAAATTATTCCATATAAAAGTGAGCAATTTATTCATAGGTATACCAAAACAACATACATGATTCACCTAAGTCTAGCCCGTTTTATCCAAAACCAATCCATATTAGAGTTGTTAGCCTAATTTACTAGTTAATTATGTATGTAGCCCACCTACTCTAGCCTAATTACATATTATGCTTTTTGTTTTCCAGCCTGTAGACTTAATGGACTACTTATTATGATAAGGCCCATTCATTGTGATCCTAAATCTAATTAAGCCCAACCTTAACTTAAGCATGCCAAGGCCTGCTAAGTTTACTTGGATTTTAGGATTTCAAGCCTAGTTAAAGTTGGTTAACCTATTGGACTACAATATTCATGTTGGATCCAATTTTAACCCTAGGTCTATGTGGCCCATGTTAATTACTCGATCATATAAACACATATTTAATTAATCATACAATAAGTAAGAATAAACAAAATAAAAAACCTAATTATTACAACTTGGCCTACAACTATGATTGTAAAAAGAAAAAGACCTAAAAATTACACAACATAAAATATATAAAAAATCACCCAAAAGACAAATCATCCAAAAGACAAAAGAATAGAGGCTGGCCTTGCACAACCAATTGGCTCTAGGGTCCTAGGTGGGTCTTTCATCGATTCTTCAATGTATTTTGCATCCCCAAGTCCAAATTTCACATGCACAAACAAAGAAATTAATTAGAATAAAATAAAATAGAATGAATACATTAAAAAAAAATAGGAGTCAATTGAATGATCAAAACCCCAAACTGATAAGAAAACCCTAAGGCCAGTAAATTAATAGATGGTGAATTATTCATGAATTCATATTAAACATGTCTAATCACCTAATCATAAGGGAAACATAGACCTAAACATTAATCCTATAGCATGTTTCTAATCAGATTTAAAAATCTAATTTGGAAAAATTATCAGATTCAAAACCCTAGAGTTCTTATTATCAGATTTAAAACTTAATATGCATATTAAAAAAAACCCTAATTTAATCATACTGATCATAAATCATAATCCTAATCATATTTTTAAAAACAAACAACAAAAAGAAAATGAAAAGGAACGAACAAACCAATTTCTAGGATGATGAGGGATGCATGATTAAAGGAACCCTCAAGTTGTCACCATAGTTGATAGATCTATAAGTCTCAAGTGATGAGGATGTAGTTGAGTCGAAGATCGGGTAGGAACCTAGTGCATGATCTGGTATAGAGAAATCTTCTGTCAATTTAGAAACAGGTTTCCAAATACAATTCTTTCTTCAATGGCTTATTTCTAAAAACTGTTATTTCTTAGTGGCTTGAATATTCTGTTGTCAAATAAGAACGACAGTCTTTTTCTTTCCTTTCTCTCTCATTTTTCTCTGTGTAATTTCTTTCTCAGTGTTTTTCAAGTATCCATATCACTTGTTGTCAAATCTCAATTATTAATTGTTAACCCTAACCATAATCACCTCTTTCTATTTATGGAGGTAGAATTTCAAAGGAAACCCTAAGTGAGACAATAGATTTTAGAATTATATCGATAAATATCCAAATTTATTTTTAAAATTTAAATAATTATTAATAAAAATGATAATTATCGTCAAGCAATCTTCTAGAATCTTTATCTCGATGTAAATTCTTAGAGAAAAATGATGTTAGAGCATAAAAACCCAATTGGCTCTATGTAGAAGAAGTTGAAAACTTTGAAATTAGGCCCCTAAACTTGTAAAAACTGTCATTTTGATCTGCAAACTTAATTTTTCTTAATAATTGAAACTAAATTGATTTTAAAAAGGTAATTCCAACTAGTTTAATGCTAATCCTAGACTCGGATTCACCTTTTCTTCATTTCTTGAGACCCGAGAAGGTAGTAACTTTCATCATAGAGTTTTCCATTTTTCTCTCGATATCTAGATCCGAAAAAGGGATGCTAACACATGGCCTTATTTTTTCGAGTTTTAATCATGTTTTATCTTTTGTGCATATTAAACTAGCTTCGGTGCAAGAGGATCAAAGAAAAGATGCAAAATCGATCTTGCCAAGCCTTAGAGCCGATCGGCTCTACACCAATTTTGGCCCTACTTTCAGTTTTTTTAAGCGATTTTTGTACACCCTAACTTAGTTTATACGCTTTTCTTTTGATTTTTAGTTGTAGGAGGGTTGTAATAGCTAGATTTAATTTTCTTGCACTTTATTTTTGCTTTATTTTGGATGTATGGCAAATATCTGTTATTTGATTGCCTAATTAAAATTGGACATATAGACATTAGGCCTTAAAATTGGACCTTGCATGAAAATTATAATCTATTACACTAATACAATGGTATATTAGGCATAAATTTAAAATCCTTATGGACTTAGTGGGTTTTGCCATGCTTTAATTGAATTGATTATGTCATATTAAATTTAAGATCACTGAATTTGACCTTTTTTTAAAAGTAGTCCATTAGGCTTAAAGGTTGAAAATCAAATCATAACTTGTAATTATGCTAGACTAAGTGGACTTTGTACAGAATGAATTAGTAAGTTAGGTTAATAACTTGGAGTATGGGTTGGGTTTGAATAAAATGGGCTAGATTAAAGAGGATCTCACATGCTGTAGTGCTTGATGTGTAATATATAATTGTTGCATTTATAGGGAATAGCCCGCTAAACAATAAAATTAAAGACTAAGATACAAAAATAAGGAAGCTGGCTTCTAAATCCATCTCTAGATTTGTGGCATAACCTCCTTATGGAATCTGAGAAACGTCACTCATTAGTAAAAGTGTTCCGGTAAATTACTCGGGTGGCGACTCCCATCTTCGCGCTAGTCCCAATAATTAGTTAGTAGGTCTTAAGTAGGTTGAAAAGCCTTGCAGTGTCGTAATCGTTAAAGACACTTAGGTGTGTGTCCGAAACCGCTACCCATAGGGGCAACTCCAATTCGGATAATAGAAGCTGATTCCAATGTATGTTTGTCTGTAATTTTATTATTTAATGATTGATTCTTACATCATTACATAATTTTCACACATTGTGCACTCCTATAGCTCCAATGGCATTGGTTAGTGGTTCTTTGATTCATCTCGAACCCCAGAATTACGACACTGACTAACCATCACTCACAAGTAATGAGTGAGTTTCCTTTGTCGCATGGACCCTTGAGTAGCTTTTCCAAGAATCAGCTCATGGTAATGATCATAGTAATCTCCCTTAGGAACCCTATTGCTTGCTATTTGAGATATTTCTCTTTTAAGTACTTAAGCCTAAATATTGAAAAGCCTTGGTGTCAGCACCCATTTTATGGATCTAGATATCGAGGGAAATACGAAAAGTTTTATGATAAAAGTTACTGCCTTCTCATATCTCTAGAGGTCCGAGACTAGAGTTGAGCTAATCCAGCTAGAACTACATTTTCTAAAATCAATTTGTACTCAATTGTCAAGAAAAATAAAGTTTGAGGGTCAAAACGACAGTTTTCATAAATTCAGGGACCCAATTGTAGGTTTTTTAAACTTTCCCTCTAAAGAGCCAATCAGCTCTACATACTACTGATTGGGTATTCTTACAATTCGATGTCATTTTTCTCGATGATTTTACGTCCATATACAAATTATAGAAGGTTTTTGACGACAGTCATAATGATAATTATTTAAATTTAGAGAATCAAATTTAGATATTATCAGCATTATTTTTTAAAATAATTAAGATTATTGTCTCCCTTAGAGTTTCCTTTGAAACTCAACCTCTATAAATAGAAAGAGGTGTATAGGATGACTTAACAATAACAAGTGACAATAGGGAATACTCAGAAAATATACAGAGAAATATTCAGAGAGAGAAAAGAGATGAAAGTTACTATCGTTCTTCAGAAAACTCAAGTCAATATGAAAGAAGCCACTCAAGAAAGAATCTCTTTTTTGAAAACTTGTTTCTTTTAATCGACAAAAGATTTTCAAACTCCCTCCAACACTAGATTCCCTACCATTCTTTGACTCAACTGCATTCTCATCACCTGAGACTCACATAATCATCAATTATGGTGACAATATGAGGGTTCCCCCAAACATGCATCCATCATCATCCTAGAATCACTTTCTTTATCCTTTTTATTTTCTTTTTTGTTATTTATTTTTAGAAACATGATTAGGGTTACTGTTGATTAGTATGATTAGATTAGGTTCTCTTATGAATCTGCATGTCAATTGGATTTTGAATTTGATAAGAAGAACTCTTGGATTTTGAATATGATAATTTTGCCAACTAAGGTTTTGAATCTAATTAGACACATGCAATAGGATAGATGATTAAATTTATATTTTCATCATGATTTAGTAATTAAATATGTTTAATAGGATTACATGATTGGTTTGTTATCTTTTTTGTTACTATACGTTTTAGTTTCTAAGGTTTCTTTCAGTTTTTAGTGTTTTGATCCATTGATTGATTCCTGTTGTTTTTTACTTTATTTTTTATTTTATTTTCTTTCATATCTAATTAGTCTTACTCTCTCGGCATGTAAAATTCGGCTCTAGGGATGCGAGATACATTAACAAATCGATAGAAATCTCATTTGGAACCTTAGAGCTGATCGGTTGTGCATTCTCTAGTTCTAGATTTTTGGTTTTAACTGAGTTTGATGTATTTTGATGTAATGAATTAGATTTCTAGGTCTTTTTCCTTCACAATTTTAGTTATAGGCCGGATTGTAACAATCATTTCCTACCCTTTATTTTATTTATTTTTCTTATTATATGATTGATGAAATATGTGTTTATGTGATTGATTAATTAAAATGGGCCACATAAATTTAGAGTTAAAAAATTTGACCCAACATGAATATTGTAGTCCAATAGGCTAATCAACATTAACTAGGCCTAAAACTCTAAAATCTAAGTAGACTTAATAGGCCTTGGCATGTTTTAGTTATGTTTGAGCTTCATTAGAATTAGGTTCACCCATAATGAGTCTTATCATAATTAGTCTATTAGGTCTAAGGGCCGGAAATAGAAAGCATAATATGTGATTGGGCTAGACTAGGTGGGCTACATAGATAATTAACTAGTAAACTAGGCTAACAATTCCAATATGAGTTGTGCTTAAATAAATGGGCTAGATTTAGGTGAATTTTGTGTGATATTTAGTATGCATGTGTATAGATTGCTTGCATTTATAGAAGATAATTTGTTAAATAATAAAATTAAAGGCTAACATACACAAATTAGGAAGTTGGCTTTCGGATCCATCTCTAGATTTTATGGCGTAAGCTTCCTTATGGAATTTGAGAAACGACACTCATTAGTAAAAGTGTCCCGGTGCTTACTCGGGTGGCAACTCCCATGTACGTGCTAGTCTCAATGACTAGATAGTGTATCCTGATTATGTTGGAAAGCCTTACAATGATGTAGTCACCAAAGACACTTGGGTGCACGCTCAAAACCACTGCCCACAGTAGCGACTCAATTAGGGATAAGAGAAGCTGATTCCATTATATGTTTGTCTTTAATTTTATTATTTAACAGATCATTCTTTCATCACTACGCCATTATCGCACATTGTACACTTTGGTCCCTATTATCCCGATGGCGTTGGTAGTGGTTGTTTGGTTCCACTTGAACCCTAGAATCACGACACTGCCTAACTATCACTCACAATTAATGAGTGAGTTTGCTTCATTGCATGGACCTTTGAATGGGGAGACGAGCCAAGGAAGAACACCTTTTCCTTGTGGGAGCCTTTATCCTTACTCAAGACTCAGCTTGTAGTAATGACCGTAGTAATCTCTTGTAGGAAACATGTTGCTTGCTATATGAGATTTTCTCCTTGTAAGTATCTTAAGCCCAAATATTGAAAGGCCTTAGCTCAGAGTGTGGAACCAGGCTCTAGGCTCAAAACGTGTAGGCTTTTATGCTTATATCAAGAAACATTACTTTGTTTGTTTAAATTTTCTTTAAGAGCTTATGGCATGTGCGTCTGGCATACTATCCCCCATTGATAGAAAGCCCAGACAAAAAATCCTAGGGAAGAAAGACTTACTAAGAACCGTGTGAGGGAGTAATAAGGTTGGCAGAATGAACTGTATACTACTATGTGTGCTAACTTCTTTTCCTTTTGTCATTATGCATTGCACGTGCATCATGCATCTCACGCATCGCATGCATCATACCAACCTTTATGTTTTAGCTATATAGATTCTCCTCTGGGTTGGAAGAGGCAAGATAGTAGGAGATTGAAAAGAGTGCATGTTTCTTCAAGAACCAAAGCTATGTTAGAGCACCTAGAAAGACCAAGAGGGCAAGCTACTGAATAGATGGCTAATGAAAGAGCTAACGAACAAGATGTCGAGATCTTCAAGAAATGCTGTCATCGATGACTTGAGGGGTGTGATACGGGAAGAGCTCCAGTAACTATTGGCTAGGATGGTTGTACACCAAGCCGCACCTACTGCTCCTATTGCGTTGGTTAACCCCCTTGTTGCTATTGACTCGGCTGTGGTTGTCGCTGAGACTACTACTGCCATTGCAGCTGCTATTGCTGCCACGACCAATGCAAATGCGAATGCTGAAGACCCAGCTAGAAGGGGAATTCCTAGAATTTTTAGGACTTTGATGAGTTCATGCTAGACTAGACTAAGAGGGAGGCACTTGATAAAATGCAGGGTATTATGGAAATCAAAGGTTTGGACCTAACCTATGATTTCGAAGAGCTAATTTTGACGAGAGAAGACAAGCTGCCTGCGAAGTTTAGAATGCTCGAGACAAACAAATTCAATAAGACTGATGACCTGAAGATTCATCTAAAGTAGTATGTAATTATCAAGGGAACTAATCAACTGAGCAGGACCTAGATTGTCAAGTTGTTTGTACTGTCAATTAAAGGACCCGTCGTCAACTAGTACCACGATCTGGAAAAATCTGCCAAGGCTGAATGGTGCAATTCTTTTGTCAAGCAGTATGACTACAAAACTTATTTGGAAGTGTCAATCAGGGATCTTGAATCCACTAAGCAAAAGCCAAATGAGTCCTTTTTTGATTTCTTCCTAGATGGAGGAATAAGGCGGGACTGGTGAAGAACAAGCCCTCTAAAAAGGACCAAGTTCGTATGGTGGTCCAAAACGTTCTTCCAGGATGGGTTGAAAGGTTGCAGATGATGAACCCTAAAATCTTTATGGATCTGTACGATGATGGGCTACAGGTCGAGAAGATAGAGAATGACAAAAGAAAGACTGTGAGAACTAGTGGAAGAGCAAACTGCCAGGCTGGAGGGAGCAGGAACCTGGATATAAATATTATGCAATAACCAAGGAAGTTCTCCAACTTCAAACAACCTCTTTTTAAGATTTTTAAGAGATTGGTACAGAATGGCATGCTCCAATATACCACCCTAAAGAACCCACCGAACCTAAACGCAGTCGGATAAAAACCCAACACCTATTATAAATTCCACAAAGTACCTAGCCACCATATTGACAATTGCATCCGGCTAAAACATAAAATCCAAGACTGTTGACCTAAGATGCAATTGATCTCTATTTTGTTCCTAAGAACCAAATTGATTATCTCTAACATCATATGACGGAATGTCTATGTGATAGAGCACCAAAGAAACCAAGCTTATCCTAAACATTCTTAAGTCTTGAAGCAAGTATTGTGATAAGCTTTTTGTGTAGCTAAAATCTAAGGTAGTGAACCTATCGATGCAGACTAGCACAAATAGTGAGTATCAAGGTCGTATTCTCGGGAAAGGATGATCCTAGACCTATTGTAGTGTCTTACGTTATCTAACCTAAACAAATCAATGAAGTGTTATGTTATGATTAAATATGAACAAACAATTAATTAAGTATCAAATAATCTAAAAGGATTTAGGAAAACTCTCGAAGGAAAAGGCAAACCCTAGGGGACCTAAGTTCATTGGATTTTAGTGAAGATAGAGATTAAATTGATTATCAATTGCAATTACCCGTGGACGAAGTCTTAACTGAATTCGGTATCCCTCTCAAGATAACCGAATTCCTAAATCTAATAACCTAAAGTTGGAATCTCTTCCTAACGATCGATTATTCGATTAGCATTAAGGTTTAACCCGCCTCTATTAAGCTTTGTTAATTCTTAATCCGGCTAGTCAATTACCCTTATCTCTAACTGATTATTAACTAGTTCTTGCTATTCAAATTTCCAATTACTAAATGAATTTCTCAATTACATAAAGCAATCTAAATATCATAATTCACAACGTCTCATGAATAGAGTGATTTCTCATTAATAATGGAAGCTAGAAGAATCAAGAATTGATAATCAAAATCTTATAACATTAAAATCAATCCAACAACATAGGAACCCCAATGGGTTTGACAAATTTAGCTACTCATGCTAATAAGCAACACAAAGTAAAGAATAGATTCAGAAAAGTAAATTAAAGGCATGTACACCCTTCTTCTTCAAGTTGGGCGAGAAACCCTAAATTCCCAATTCAGAATAGTAAACCCTAATTTGCCTCTTGAATGCTCCCAAATCTTGTCTTGATCTTCAATTTGATGTTAAAGTAAGTGTAATCCTTCCTTCAATTGATGAAATGATCTTCTAAGGTCGAGAATTGAAGTTTGGAAGTAGATGGTTTAAGCTTGTATTATGGAAATCAAGTTAGAAAATCGAACCGTAAGTCAGCAAATCGTTTTTGCCTATATAATACCTTCAGCATGGTCGTGGTCAAGCCTGTGCTGATCAGCACGGGCGGAGTCTAGGCCGTGTTGGACCTCTGCGTTTCGCATTTGTTGACTTCTTCCAGGCCGTGCCCTAGCCAGTGCTGAGCCACCACGGGCCGTGGTGGAGGCCATGGTGGCTTCAGAAACCGTGCCAAAATGGCACTCTTGGAGGGCAACTACTTGATAATTCAGCACGGTCGGAGTCTAGGCCATGCTCAATCTCAGAATGCTAGTCCTTGCTCAATTTGATGGATTCTGGTCTGTAATTGTGTGTATTTCCCATGATTGTTGATAATGTCCGTCGATAATGTCTTGAAACGTGAAAGGAACTAAAAGACAGGTGATTCTAGCATAAAACAAGATACCTATGCACAAAAATGTAAACAATTGGGCATGTAAATATGTATAATATGATGCCTATCATATTGTAAAGAGACCCTAAAAGCATGAGGGCGCTTCTAAGGCACGGGCGCGCTTTTTCATATGACCAAAAGTCTACAAGACGTTGAAAATTCCACCTGACAGCAAGCCAATTACTTCATGACACCTGGCAGGCAAAGTGTCAAAGCTTCAAGAAGCGCGAGGGCACCTCACTTTAGGCCTTGAGATAAAAAGTAACAAAATATAATGCGATGAGAAGTGCTAGGCGCTTCTAGGAGCGAACAAGGGAAGTGCGAGGGTGCTATTGCGGGCGAGGGTGGTTTTGCAATTGATGCAATTTCAGTAACCATTGAGACATTAGCCACTCTATCAGTGCCACGTGGCTAGAGCCATTGGATCTCCAACGTCTGTTTTCAGAAAGTGGGAGCGCGCTTTCCATGGCTTTAGCCAATTTTGCCAAGTCATCAAAGCTTGCAATTAAAGAGTTTTGGTCTCATTATAACATCTCCAAGGGATTGGTATGTGCCTAAATACCCCTCTTAAAGACACTACAACTAAGTGTGCGAATTAGATATACCAAAACTCCTATAAATATATTTCTCAACTTCTTACACTCAATTTCTTTCTTTGTAAAGTGTATTAAGTTGAAACTCCTTATTCAAATAAAACTCTAAAAGGTTGTTATGTGAGCCTAGGTATTAAAAAGAAATTGGTTGTTGAGTAACCATTAATACTTAAGGGTTAAGGGACTTAGTCAGGGATTGGTTCACTAAGGGAAGAGGTTTAGTGTGAGCCTTAAAAACACCAAGTTGTTAGATGAACTTCTAAAACCCAAAGGTTGTAATCTTAATGATTATAGTGAAACACTCAAGTGTGATCTTGAAGAGTGGATGTAGAGAGGTTTATTCCCGAACCACTATAAATCCTTCCGTGTCATCTTCTCTAACCCTTACTCTCTTTATATTTCCTTTAATCTCTTATGATTTTACCTAAAATCTTTAATTTCTACAATTTGAGGTCACCAATTCAACCCCTTCTTGGTTCTAGTGGACAACAAGTGGTATCAGAGCAAGTTCACTCCTATCAAGCTTAATTGCGAGTGTAGAGATCATAGCAACCAATGAAGGAACCCAACACCTCAAGCCATTCTTTGATGGATCCAACTATTTGTTTTGGAAATTTCGTATGGAAATCTATTTGGATTCCTATAGCATTGAAGTGTTGGACTATGTGTTAAAGGAATGGAAAGCTCCCACCGAAATAAAAAATGGTGAAGAAAGAATCCTTCCTAGAGAAGAATGGGTTAATGACCACAAGAAACACAACCACAAGAATAAGCAAGCAATGGATATACTTGTGAGTTGCCTCTCTAGAGAAGAATGTGGGAGAGTGCAACATTGAACCATGGATTATCAAATTTGGACTACCTTGGAGAAATATCATGAAGGCTCGAAGCAAGTAAAATCAAGGAAGATCCAAATGTACGTCACCGAATATGAGATGTTTAAAATATGGCCTAATGAGTTCGTCACCAATATGACAAATGGACTTCTCACCATTATTAACAACATGAGAAAGCTTGGAAAGCATTATGAGCTAGTGGACATCAACAACGAAATCCTTAGAAGACTTTCTTTGGATAAATATGGTGCTAGAGTGGCTAGCATTGAAGAAGCAAATGAAGACCTAGGGAAGATTCCTATGGATGTTCTTATAGGTAAGCTTCTAACTCATCAGATGTCTCTTGTGAGAGATGAAGTTGATAGAGATTGTAGGAAGAAGAAAGCCCTAGCTCTCAAAGGCTAGCATAAGAACTCAATATGCAATTTATGTCCCAAGTGATGATGAGGATCAAAGGGAATCTCTAAGAGAGAGTGATGTTGTGGCGCTCATACCAAGCATGTCAAAAGGATACTTGAAGCCCAAAGAAGAAGAAGCAACAATTCTTTACAAGCAAAAAGTCCTTCTCCAAATCAAGAACAAGTAAGGACAAGAAAGAGGAAGTTACTTACTACGGATGTGGAAAGTAAGGGCATATCAAACCGAATTGTCTTAAGTAATTGAAGAGGATGAAGGGAGACAAAGAGAAGAGAAAGGATTTGAAGGCTACTTGGAGTGATGCATCTTCGTCCTCCAACAATGAAAGTGAAAGAGAAGAGGAGGCTAATCTTTGCTTCATGGCAAATATGGAAAACTCCTAAGAGGTGTGTTGCACTTCTCATTCATGCAACTTTTCTTCTTCTTGTTCATCTTCTCATGCTTTTAGTGATCACTTGTTGGATGATGAGGATGAGCTCTTAAAAATATGCTTTCAAAATTAAATTTTTATAAAAACAAATGTTCTAGCTTGGAGGAAGACCTTAAAAATTTAAAGAAAATTACCTTGTTAAAAACATTCAATGATGACTTAAGAAAATAATTCGATGATGTTTTAAAAGAAAAACTTTTTAAAGAGAATAATTCTTTAAAAAATGAAGTTGAAGAGCTTAGGAACTCAATTTTAAGCTTTCACAAAAGGAAAGAGTCTCTAGACACACTAGTTGTGTCTCAAAGACCTCCTCTTATGAAACATGGACTTGGGTTTCAAGGAGCTTCATCATCCTCGTTTCATAAAAAAGTATTTTTCAAAGCCACTCAACCACAAGCATTTGAGAGAAACTCAAATGGAGTTTCAAAAAGCAATACACACATTGGACCTCTCATTCAACAGAAAGGGAAAGGTACACATGTTCCAAAGGCTAAGCCCAGAGGAAGAAAGCATGCATTCATGTATAAGAACACAAATGTTGATAAACCTTGTTCATGCATATGTGAAGGAAATCACATAAGTCCAAACCTCAAGCAAAAGTAGCTAAGAAGACCAATTCAAATTATATCAAGAATTCTAAGGTCACTTGCCACTATTGCATGAGAATTGGACACATCAATGTGAAATATAAAATAAGGAAAATGCATCTTTTCATGAATGAATTTTCCAATGCTAACCTTAAAAGGCCCAACCTTGTTTGGTTACCTAAAATCAAGTAAAATTGACTCCTTTTTATAGGTGTGTCTTAAATCCACATGCTCAAATCTTTGGCATGTCGATAGTAGATGTTCAAGGCACATGAGAGGTGACAAAAGCCTCTTCATAAATTTCAAGGAATATAAAGGACGCAAAGTAACTTTTGGAAATGATGCCAAGGGTAAGGTAATTGACATCGGCTCCATTGGTAAGGATGGTAACATTTTTTTATTGATAATGTTTTCCTAGTTGATGGTTTGAAACATAATTTATTGAGTATGAGTCAATTATGTGATAAAGTGAACAAAGTCACTTTTGACTCTAATGGATGTCTTGTCAATTCCTAGTGGATGACAAAGTGATGTTCAAAGGAGAAAAAAGTGGGAACACCTACACAATTGTCCTACACAAAGTTGCTAATCAATCCTTCAAGTGTCTTATGTCTATTAGTGATGAATCTTGGCTATGGCATAAAAGACACATGCAAGCATGGAGCTTTTACACAAGTTAGCGAAAGAGGAGCTGGTTAATGGGCTTTCCAAAGTGAAGTTCATCAAAGACAAGCCTTGCGAACCATATCAAATGGGAAAACATCTATCATTCTTTAAATCTAAAATTATTGTAAGCACTTCTAGACCACTTCAACTATCACATATGGATTTGTTGAGACCTACTAGAGTAGCTAGTTTGGGTGGAAAATCATATGCATTTGTGATTGTTGATGATTACTCTATATTTACTTAGGTTAACTTCCTTGCTCATAAGAATAAAGCCTTTAATGTTTTTAACTCTTTTGCAAAACATGTTCAAAATGAAAAAGAGTATTTGATTTTCTCTATAAGGAGTGATCATGGAAAAGAATTTAAAAATGATCTTTTTGAAAACCTTTGTAAAGAATTTAGAATTTCTCATAATTTTTCATCTCCTAGAACTCCTCAACAAAATAGAGTTATGGAGAGGAAAAATAGAACACTAGTCGAAATGGATAGGACAATGCTTAATGAGTATAAATTTCCTTCTTACTTTTGGGCTGAAACTATTAACACTAGTTGTTATGTTGCAAATAGAGTTTTCAAAAGACTTTTACTAGACAAAGCATCTTATAAGCTTTAGAAAGGAAGAAAACCTAAGGTCTTATATTTTAGAGTTTTTGGTTGTAAATGCTATATTTTAAATACTAAGGACAACCTTGGAAAATTTCATGCCAAAACCAATATTAGAATTTTCCTAGGTTATTCCATCTCAAGCAAAGCTTATAGGGTCTTTAACAAACATACTTTAGTAGTTGAAAAGTCTATGAATATTGTTTTGATGAATCAAACAAGCTTGATCTTGGAAAAGGTGTTTGTGTGAATGATCTTGTAGGTGCATTTGAGGAACTCAAAGTGAATGTTGATGACCCCTCAAAAGGAGTAGACGTGCCTATAGAGGATGTAATACCCGAAATTTTTATATATTTAATAATGAGTTTCTATTTAAGTTAATTTTAGCTTTATTTTTATTTGGTTTAATTTGAAATGTTTTAATGGAAATTTTAATATTAGTCAATTGAATGAGTTATTTTTCTATACTCAATTAGTTTGAAATTTTAAGATATTAATCAAGTAAATTATTTGAAGGGTAGAATATATTTTTGGTTATTCTAATTTTTCCCCAATGTATATGTATATGTATAAATAAAATTCTATATATTGGAAAATTTTGAAAGAAATTGTGAAGCATGTTTTTATAAAAGAATTATGGAGAAATTGGCATTTTAACTAACTAGTGGTATTAAATTTTAAGTTGGAAAATAATTAGCAAATTGGTTATTTCATTTAATTGTGTGTTAGGACTAAATTGGAAATTTATTTTGGAATAAGGATTAAAAGTATAATTTTATTTTTATGGGGTTTTAATGGAAATTTGTGAGTTTCGTATTTTTGTAAATAAATATGTCGGTCAGGGGTATTTTTATAATTATGTATTTTCAATAATTCGGATTTGGCCCAGATTAAATAGTTAGGGGCTTAATTGAAAGGCTAAATGAAAGTTTAGGGGTTAAATTAGAATTCTGCTGGATGAAATTTTAAGTAATTAAGAAAGTTGAGGGACCAAATTGTAATAAGGAAAAGTTCAGGGGCCTAATGTTGATATTGAAAGGAAAGAAAAATCGAGAAGGAAAAAAAGTGGAAGAGAAAGGAATCGGGAGGAAGCTTGGGGACGTCGGCTTCCATGGCAGATGGGGGAGGCGCCCGTCTGGGGCTCGGCGGAGCTAATCGATGGTGTAGCCAGTGCTGGCGAACAGGATGGTAGCGGTGGCAGTGGCTGGCAGCGTGGCAAACGACGAATCAAGTGGAGGACGATCGCAGCTTCTCACCACTGTAGAAGGAACTTTCGGCGACCATTTCGAGCGATTCTGGTCTCAAAATGACTAGTGAGGTGCAAGCCTTCTTTTTCGGCCTTAATCGCGTTGTGGGATTGCCGGAAAAGAAAGTTGCAGCAAAGGGAAGTTTTCGTCAGCAACTCAGTCTTTAAGTTTTTCTGGCCATCTCCGAAGAGGCTAGGCTGATCAGAGCTCATCAACGGACTCTCCTTAGCTCAAGCTTCGCAATGGCACCGATTTCATGGCGATCGGACTTCATTTGCAAATCGATGGACGAGATCGTCCGCAAATATCTCTAGACGATCGGGTGTCAGATCAGAAAATCAGAAGCGGGGATTGTCATCAGCGCGTCGTTTCGAGTCCGATGGTGAGTTCGGATCGTCGATCGGACTCCGGTGGCCGGAGGCAAGTCGACCGAGCTTCTCGGTAATTTTTCTTTGGCCCGTTAATTTTGAAATTCTTAGTTTAATTGTGTATCTAATGGTTTATATTGAGTATTTGATGATATTTGCGAGTCAAAAATAATTGTCTGTTAGTTTGCCTGTCTCGTGTTTTGTATTGTGTGGAGGAGTCGGGAAAATGGTGAAGTTTGGGGACCCGACTCCTATTGTTTGAATTGTTTGATATTTGAAGTGTTTTTCTAGCAGGTTCTGGACCCGTTTCTACAGGGGTTAATGTCCGTGTTGGAGGGGAGGTTCTGCCGGATTTTCGGTAGAATTCTCCCGAGTCGAGATTCTTAGACAGTCAGGCCTAGGAGTCTAGACCTAGGATTAATGATCGATTGTTTTAGCGTTTTGATAAATTATTTTTCGTGACTAGATTGTTCGTTTGTTCGGCTCGCTCCAACTGAGGCACAGGAACAGAGCTAGGAGGTCGCCCAATTCTGTGAGTTAAAGTCCTATTGGAATGAGATGCCGGAGTAAAGGTCCCTGCTCGAGCATTGCTCTCTGGGCGCTGGCATATTTGGATACTTAAGTGACCAGACTAGAGGTAAGGTCCCTGGTCGAGTATTGCTCTCTAGGCGCCAGTCTTATTGGATTAAGAGAGCCAAAAGGCTACTAGAATTTGGGGTTAGGGTTCTACTGAGCCACTCGTCCCGTAAAGGTAAAAATATATTTTTATTTATTTATTTATTATGGTATTGATTATAATGTGATTTGTATTTACGTGCATGGTTTGATATACTGATTCAAATAATCTATATTTTCTGAGAAGAATGCAATAGTCCCCAGATTATTTGATTTTAATTCACTCTCGAGACTGACAGTCTCAATTTACTTTTTTTTTCAGATGCGTGACTGTTAGTTTTCCCACGACTCTTATTCAGTAACCCGACTCCTTTATCATCGGGTGATGTATTTGATTTGGTATGTAAATTGGTAAATCTTAGATTCTCCGTAGTAGTAATAGTAGGGATATCTGTGGTAATTTTCTGTAGTTTCGGGTCTCGCCTAATTCTTCGGGCAGACCGATTTAATTGTGTAAAATTTAATGTAACTGTAAATTGTGGAATCAATAGTATTAATTGAGATGAGATTTGATTGAGTTAGTGAGTGTCAGGCTTACTACGGGATTCGGTGGCCTTACGCCTACCCATTCCCTAGTGCCGATCACGGGCCCACGGATGGGGTTCGGATCGTCGATCGGACTCCGACGGCCGGAGGTGAGCTGACCGAGCGTCTCGGTAATTTTTCTCTGGCCCGTTAATTTTGAAATTCTTGGTTTAATTGTGTGGCTAATGGTTTATATTGAGTATTTGATGATATTTGTGAGTCAAAAATAATTGTCTGTCAGTTTGCCTGTCTCGTGTTTTGTATTGTGTGGAGGAGTCGGGAAAATAGTGAAGTTTGGGGACCCGACTCCCGATGTTTGAATTGTTGGATATTTGAAGTGTTTTTCTGGCAGGTCCTAGACCCGTTTTTACGGGAGGTAATGTCCGTGTTGTAGGGGAGGTTCTGCCGGATTTTCGATAGAATTCTCCCGAGTCGAGATTCTTAGACAGTCAGTCCTAGGAGTCTAGACCTAGGATTAATGATCGATTGTTTCAGCGTTTTGATAAATTGTTTTTCGTGACTAGATTGTCCGTTTGTTCAGCTCGCTCCAACCGAGGCACCGGAGCAGAGCTAGGAGGTTGCCCAATTCTGTGAGTTAAAGTCACTTAATCGTTGCACTATTGCTAAGTCTGAATTTAATATGCTATTTTGGAAGTTTATGCTTAATATGGTTATTAGTATCGCAACATAAATAATTTCACTGGATTATTAATTATTGAAGATAATATAAGTATTATTATAGTAATGTTATAATAATACCAAATATTATTAGTTTTCCACATGAGTTGCATGATGTCTTACTCTAAATTGTTAATCGTTATTTTGATATGGTTGAATGACTTCTTGAAACAATGATATTTATTAAATGTGGTGATTTGTATTTGATCATGGACAGGTAATAAGATTATTATAAGTTTTGCCCTGGTCAAGCATGGCTCTCTAGGCTGATTTGAGTAAATTGCGGTAATAAGATTATTATGAGTTTTGCCCTGGTTGAGCATGGCTCTCTAGGCTGATTTGAGTAAATTGCCGGAGGTAACATCCCTGGTCGAGCATTGCTCTCTGGGCGCCGGCTTATTTGGATACTTAAGTGCCAGACTAGAGGTAAGGTCCCTGGTCGAGCATTACTCTCTAGGCGCCAGTCTTATTGGAATAAGAGAGCTGAAAAGGCTTAGGCAGATAGTGAATATTAAGTGACCGGACTGAAGTTAAGGACCATGGTCGAGCTTCGCTCTCTGGGCGCCAGTCCTATTGGAATGAGATGCCGGAGTAAAGGTTCCTTGTCGAGCATTGCTCTCTGGGCGCCGACATATTTGGATACTTAAGTGACCAGACTGGAGGTAAGATCCCTGGTCGAGCATTACTCTCTAGGCGCCAGTCTTATTGGATTAAGAGAGCCAAAAGGCTACTAGAATTTGGGGTTAGGGTTCTACTGAGCCACTCGTCCCGTAAAAGTAAAAATATATTTTTATTTATTTATTTATTATGGTATTGATTATAATGTGATTTGTATTTACATGCATGGTTTGATATACTAATTCGAATAATCTATATTTTTTGAGAAGAATGCAATAGTCCCTAGATTATTTGATTTTAATTCACTCTCGAGACTGACAGTCTCCATTTACTTTCTTTTCAGATGTGTGACTGTTAGTTTTCCCACGACTCTTATTCAGTAACCCGACTCCTTCATCATCGGGTGATGTATTTGATTTGGCATGTAAATTGGTAAATCTTAGATTCTCCGCAGTAGTAATAGTAGGGATATCAGTGGTAATTTTCTGTAGTTTCGGGTCTCGCCTAATTCTTCGGGCAGACATATTTAATTGTGTAAAATTTAATGTTACTGTAAATTGTGGAATCAATAGTATTAATTGAGATGAGATTTGATTGAGTTAGTGAGTGTCAGGCTTACTACGGGATTCCGTGGCCTTACGCCTACCCATTCCCTAGTGCTGGTCACGGGCCCACGGATGGGGTCGTGACAAAGTTGGTATCAGAGCTTAGGTTTAGATTTCCTTCGACCTAAGTTAAGATTTTCTGCATCATGGAGCTAGGATCAAGTCTGTCTTGTTGTTTTCATTGACTCTAGTGTCTCAGCCTTCACTTTTAGAGAGTCAGTCTTTCCTTTCTCGTAAGCTTGTCTTTGGTGCTGTGTTGAGGATGAGCTTTGTAGCGATGGGAAGATCCGAAGCGTGGTAGACTCGTGCCATTTTCAACAAGTGATTAGTGCAGTCCGCCTTTAGAAGCTTTGATTGTTGTTCCGATGGTGGGCACCCGCATCGCCTTATTGAGTAGCGCCGAAGTTAGTGCCTGGAAAGTCGAGTAGATGTCAGAGCTTTTATGGTTGAGTTTGGTGATTGTAAGGAGAGCTTAAGAAAGGTGGTAGGAGTATTTTCGGATGCTCGAAAATCCAGAGAAACTTAAGCGAACATTATTTATTTTTCTAAGTAGAACAAGTGTTTTAAAATACAATATTGCGCCTAGTCCCGTAAGAGTGCATTATGGCATTTCACTATTAGGCATGCACAAATTCATTTTAGGACATGCATCATACATCGTGCATTGCAACCCTTGGTGATAGGGGCATCATCACCCTGGTGCGCGATATTGTAGAATTTTATATAAAGAGAAATGGCTGGAGATTTTATGATTTTACAAAAGTGTTTTTCCAAGATGATAAAGCTTTATCAGTGATGATTATAAAGTAAATAAATAAGTAAATTTTTCAAAGTAAATGGTGTTAGCTTAAGAATTCTCTGGATGACGAGCTGAGTTGCTGTGAGAGTAAGTCTGTGGTGCTGTAGGCCCCACGTTGGATTATAAAGGAGGCTTCTAGATTTTAGTCAAAAAGGAATCTTGTGTCAGGATGGCATGGGTTGTGTCGGTTGATGCGATCAGATGGATGTTATGTCGATGATGATGTGATATGGATGTTAAGAATTTTCTGCGTGTGCAAGGGGCATGTCATTAGGAAGGAAATTTGGTGAGTGGATTTTTGGCAAGATCAGAGTTGGCCCTTCTTATGTGGAAACCCTTGGTTTTGTCGGCAAGTTGGTGAGGTGGCATGTAAGTTGGACTTGCCGCTAAGTAATGTTCTCTGAGGTCAAATCTAGTGGTTCGTAGGTCTGAGTTGAGGAAGTGCATTTTCGATCCTTTGCTCGTGTTGGATCCTAAGTGTGTGGATGTAACTAAAGATTTGGTTTCCGACGAGCCATAAATCAGGATCGCCAGTTTTTCTAAAGGGTTTTGTCGATGAGTCTTGTGGTTGAGTTTATTTCTGCCGAGGAAAAGTTCTCAAGAAGCCGAGTGGAGATGAGAGGTTCCTAATTAGTTTCAATCTTGAGTGAACCCCTTTTCTTTTAAATTCGAGGACGAATTTTTATTAAGGGGGGGAGAATGTAATACCGGAATTTTTTATATATTTAATAATGAGTTTCTATTTAAGTTAATTTTAGCTTTATTTTTATTTGGTTTAATTTGAAATGTTTTAATGGAAATTTTAATATTAGTCAATTCAATGAGTTATTTTTCTATACTCAATTAGTTTGAAATTTTAAGATATTAATCAAGTAAATTATTTGAAGGGTAGAATATATTTTTGGTTATTCTAATTTCTCCCCAATGTATATGTATATGTATAAATAAAATTATATATATTGGAAAATTTTGGAAGAAATTGTGAAGGATGTTTTTATAAAAGAATTATGGGGAAATTGGAATTTTAACTAACTAGTGGTATTAAATTTTAAGTTGGAAAATAATTAGCAAATTGGTTATTTGATTTAATTGTGTGTTAGGACTAAATTGGAAATTTATTTTGGAATAAGGATTAAAAGTATAATTTTATTCTTATGGGGTTTTAATGAAAATTTGTGAGTTTGGTATTTTTGTAAATAAATATGTCGGTCAGGGGTATTTTTGTAATTATGTATTTTCAATAATTCGGATTTGGCCCAGATTAAATAGTTAGGGGCTTAATTGAAAGGCTAAATAAAAGTTTAGGGGTTAAATTGAAATTCTACTAGATGAAATTTTAAGTAATTAAGAAAGTTGAGGGACCAAATTGTAATAAGAAAAAGTTCAGGGGCCTAATGTTGATATTGAAAGGAAAGAAAAATCGAGAAGGAAAAAAAAAGAGGAAGAGAAAGGAATCGGGAGGAAGCTTGGGGACGTCGGCTTCCATGGCAGATGGGGGAGGCGCCCGTCTGGGGCTTCGGTGGGCAGGTACCAGAACACGATGGTAGCGGTGCAGCGTGGCAAACGGTGAATCAAGTGGAGGACGATCGCAGCTTCTCACCGCTGTAGAAGGAACTTCCGGCGACAATTTGGAGCGATTCCAGTCTCAAAATGACCAGTGAGGTGCAAGCCTTCTTTTCCGGCCTTAACCGCGTTGTGGGATTGCCAGAAAAGAAAGTTGCAACGAAGGGAAGTTTTCGTCAGCAGCTCGGTTTTTAAGCTTTTCTGGCCCTCTCCGAAGAGGCTAGGCTGATCAGAGCTCATCAACGGACTCTCCTTAGCTCAAGCTTCACAATGGCACCGATTTCGTGGCGATCGAACTTCGTTTGCAAATAGATGGACGAGATCGTCCGCAAATATCTCTGGACGATCGGGTGTCAGATCGGAAAATCAGAAGCGGGGATCGTCATCAGCGCGTCGTTTCGAGTCCGATGGTGAGTTCGGATCGTCGATCGGTCTCCGGCGGCCGGAGGCGAGTCGAACGAGCGTCTCGGTAATTTTTCTCTGGCCCGTTAATTTTGAAATTCTTGGTTTAATTGTGTGTCTAATGGTTTATATTGAGTATTTGATGATATTTGTGAGTCAAAAATAATTGTCTATCAGTTTGCCTGCCTCGTGTTTTCTATTGTGTGGAGGAGTCGGGAAAATAGTGAAGTTTGGGGACCCGACTCCCATTGTTTGAATTGTTAGATATTTGAAGTGTTTTTCTGGCAGGTCCTGGACCCGTTTTTACGGGGGTAATGTCCGTGTTGTAGGGGAGGTTCTGCCGGATTTTCGGTAGAATTCTCCCGAGTCGAGATTCTTAAACAGTCAGTCCTAGGAGTCTAGACCTAGGATTAATGATCGATTGTTTCAGCGTTTTGATAAATTGTTTTCTGTGACTATATTGTCCGTTTGTTCGGCTCGCTCCAACCGAGGCACCGGAGCAGAGCTAGGAGGTCGCCCAATTCTGTGAGTTAAAGTCACTTAATCGTTGCACTATTGCTAAGTCTAAATTTAATATGTTATTTTGGAAGTTTATGCTTAATATGGTTATTAGTATCGCAACATAAATAATTTCACTGATTATTAATTATTGAAGTTAATATAAGTATTATTATAGTAATGTTATAATAATACCAAATATTATTAGTTTTCCACATGAGTTGCATGATGTCTTACTCTAAATTGTTAATCGTTATTTTGATATGGTTGAATGACTTCTTGAAACAATGATATTTATTAAATGTGGTGATTTGTATTTGATCATGGACATGTAATAAGATTATTATGAGTTTTGCCCTGGTCGAGCATGGCTCTCTGGGCTGATTTGGGTAAATTGCGGTAATAAGATTATTATGAGTTTTGCCTTGGTTGAGCATGGCTCTTTGGGCTGATTTGAGTAAATTGCCGAAGGTAAGGTCCCTGGTCGAGCATTGCTCTATGGGCGCTAGTCTTATTGGATTAAGAGAGCCAAAAGGCTACTAGAATTTGGGGTTAGGGTTCTACTGAGCCACTCGTCCCGTAAAAGTAAAAATATATTTTTATTTATTTATTTGTTATGGTATTGATTATAATGTGATTTGTATTTACGTGCATGGTTTGATATACTGATTCGAATAATCTATATTTTCTGAGAAGAATGCAATAGTCCCCAGATTATTTGATTTTAATTCACTCTCGGGACTGACAGTCTCAATTTACTTTTTTTTAGATGCGTGACTGTTAGTTTTCCCGTGACTCTTATTCAGTAACCCGACTCCTTCATCATCGGGTGATGTATTTGATTTGGTATGTAAATTGGTAAATCTTAGATTCTCCGCAGTAGTAATAGTAGGGATATCAGTGGTAATTTTCTGTAGTTTCGGGTCTCGCCTAATTCTTCGGGCAGACCGATTTAATTGTGTAAAATTTAATGTTACTGTAAATTGTGGAATCAGTAGTATTAATTGAGATGAGATTTGATTGAGTTAGTGAGTGTCAGGCTTACTACGAGATTCGGTGGCCTTACGCCTACCCATTCCCTAGTGCCGGTCACGGGCCCACGGATGGGGTCGTGACAGAGGAAGTTCAAGAAGATAAAAAAGAAATCAACATGCAACTCAAGACTCCCAAGAGATAGAAAGCTCCCAAGGTCTCCCAAAAGCTTGGAACTTTAAAAAGGATCATCCTCCCACTCAAAACATTAGAGACCTATCAAAAGGTGTAAGTACTCGTTCTAAACTAGTAGCTTTAAATAATCTAGCCTTTGTTTCTTAAATTGAGCCAAGGACCATTGATGAGGCTCTAAAAGATGAGAGTTGGGTGATTGCTATGTAAGATGAACTCACCAATTTGAGAGAAACAAAGTGTGAGAACTTGTTCCTAGACCCAAGGAAAACCAAATTATAGGTTGTAAATGGGTGTTTAGAAACAAACTAGATGAGCAAGGATCTATCACTAGAAACAAAGCTAGATTGGTTGCAAAAGGTTACAACTAAGAGGAAGGCATTAATTATGATAAAACCTTATCTTCGGTTGCTAGATTCGAAGCTATTAAGATGCTTTTAGCATATGCATGTCACATGAACTTTATGTTGTTTCAAATGGATATGAAAAGTGATTTTTTAAATGGTTTCATTGAGGAGGAAGTCTATGTTGAGCAACCTCCCAATTTTGAAAATCATAAGTTTCCCAATAATGTTTTCAAACTTTCTAAAGTCTTGTATGAGTTGAAGCAAGCTCCTAGAGCTTGGAATGAAAGGCCTAGTTTTTTTTTAATTAAAAAAATGGATTTCAAAAGAGCAAGGTTGACACTACTCTTTTCATAAAGAAACATAAACATGATACTCTAATTATTCAGACTTATGTTGATGACATTGTATTTGGAGCTACTAATGAGTTGCCTTGTGAGGATTTTGCTAAGTGTATGACTAGAGAATTTGAAATGAGCATGATGGGAGAGCACAAATTCTTCCTTGGTCTTCAAATCAAGCAAAGCAAGGATAGGATATTCATCAACCAATCCAAGTACACAAGAGAACTACTAAAGAAATTTGAGATGGATAGTCGCAAAGTAGCCAAAACACCAATGAGTGTCACAACAAAGTTGGACAAGGATGAGAAGGGTAAGAGCGTAAATGAAACGATCTATAGCGGTATGATCGGTTCACTTCTATATTTAACCACCTCTAGACCTGATATTATGTATAGTGTTTGCCTTTATGCTATATTTCGATCGTGTCCAAAAGAGTCTCATTAAAATGCCATCAAAAGGATTTTGAAATATTTGTATGGAACCTAGAACTTAAGACTTTGGTATCCTAAGGAAACATCCTTTGATATAATAGGATATTCGGATGCCGAATATGCTAGTAGTTTATTAGATAGAAAGAGCACCTCAAGAACTTGCCATTTTCTAGGTGAATGCTTAGTGTCTTGGTTCAGTAAGAAACAAGTCTAGGTTTCTCTCTCCATCACGGAAGCCGAATATATGGCGGCGGGTCGTTATTATGCTCAAATTTTTTGGATAAAGCAACAATTAAGAGATTATGGGAGAGAGGTTGATCACATTCCTATTAAATGTGACAACATAGTGCTATAAACCTTTCTAAGAATCATATTCAACACTCTAGGAGTAAGCATATAGATATTAGACATCATTTCTTGAGAGATCATGTTCAAAATAGTAGTATAGTACTAGAGTATGTTGATACAAATAAACAACTAGTCGATATTTTCACTAAACCCTTAAATGAGGAGAGAATGAACTTCATAAAAAGAGAACTAGGAATGATAGATGGAATCACCATAGCTTAAATTCTTGCCTATGTGTGCTAATTGAGTATATTCTTTTGTTTGTAATGCTTATACTTGTGCTTTTTCATTCTTGTGCAATATTTGAAGTATTGAAATTGTCTTTGCACTATATCACTTTTAATCTTTATGCATTGCAATACTCAAATATAAAATGATATGATCAATGAGAAAAGAGCATGCTCATTCATTCATTTTTACATAGTTTTTTGGAGGAAATTACACAAACCGCTCTCGCGCTTTATATGTTCGTATGCAATCATGGAAATGACCTTAAAAGTGCGGTCGTGACTCCTCAGCATGACCGCGATTTCTTAAAATTATAGCCATTATGACTATTTTTTCAAAAGCGCGATCGTGCTTCTCAAGCGCACCCGCTCTTCTCCTCGATTTAGTAAAAAAAACTACCCATTACAGGTGTTTTGAAAATGGGTTTTGATGTGCAACTAGCTGTTTTTAACCATTTTTCACACCCTCTTAAGGCTATAAAAGCCACATCTTACACATTTGCATCACTTTTTTACAATTATTCAATTAAGCTTTTAAAAGTCCCTCTTTTCTTCTCAACAATCCCAAATTTCTCTTCCTCTTCTTCAAGATAAGCATGGGTCCAAGAAAAGCTGTTAGAAGAAGCTCTTCATCATCTGAATCAATCATAGAAAGAATGAAGGGAGTAAATAATGAAGCAAGAATTAAGTACATGACCATAGAGAGGAAAGAAACTCAACCTAGTAGATTCTTTGATGAAGAAGTCCTCCTTAAGCTTGGTATTTCACAAGAGGTAAACACAATCATTGACAATCTAGGGCTTAGGGACTTCTTCCTTCCCCCAATCTTAAGAAATAGATTTGAGAATCTCACTAAGGAAATTCTTTCTACCTTAGTGATCAACAAAAAGGGAGATGGGGATGATTATTATAGGATATAGTTTAGGCTCTCTTGGGAGAGAAGAACCCTTTCTAGAACCAAATTCTCCTCCATTAGAATTAGGTTCACATAGAACGACTCTTATCATATTAAGTAGTCTATTAGGTCTAAGGGCCGGAAATAAAAAGCATAATATGTAATTGGGCTAGACTAGGTGGGCTACAAAGATAATTAACTAGTACACTAGGCTAACAACTCCAATATGGGCTAGGCTTGAACAAAATAGGCTAGATCTAGGTGAATCATATGTGATATTTAGTATGCCTATGTATAGATTGCTTGCATCTATAGGAATAATTTATTAAACAATAAAATTATAGACTAATATATACAAATAAGGAAGTTGGCTTCCAGATCCATCTTTGAATTTTATGGCGTAAGCTTCCTTATGGAATCTAAGAAACGCCACTCATTAGTAAAAGTGTCCCGGCGATTACTCGGGTGGCGACTACCATCTCTACGCTAGTCTTAGTGACTAGTTAGCATGTTCCCGATTAGGTCCGAAAGCCTTATACTACCGTAATCACTAAGACACTTGGGTGCACGCCCAAAACCACAGCCCACAATTGGCCCAAGAACATGTGGAATCAGGCTCCAGCCCCAAAATATGCAAGCTTTATACTTATACTGAAAAAAATTACCTTGTTTATTTTAAATCTACTTTAAGAGATTATGGCATGCGCGTCGAGCTTATTATTCCTTATTGCTAGTAAGCCCATACCAAAAATCCTAGGAAAGAAAGACTCACCATGAACTATGAGTGAGATAAATAAGGTTAGAAGGATGTTTTGTATAGTAACTTGTAAATATTTATGTGTTTGCTAACCCTTTTCTTTGTCTTTATGCATTGCACGTGCATCATGCATACCATGAATTTCATGCATCATACTAACTCTTTATTTTGAAACTATTTTAGATTATCATCCTTAGTTTGGATAAGACAAGAAGGGTGTCAAGAATACCCATTTCACTAGCAATCGAGGCAATACTAGACGAGAACCCAAGAAGTCCACTACTTTCAAAGATGGTCCATAAGCAAGACTATTATCAAGATTACAACTCAAGAGGAACTCCAGCAAGCTTTGGTTAAGATTTTTGGGAAACGTGCTATCCAAAAGACTATTACTGCCCCTGCAACTATTATTGTTGCTGCTCATGATGTGGAAGCACGTATTGAGCACCTCTAGAACTTAGATGACTACATGCTAGAACAAGCTAAGAAAGAGTCTATTCTTACTACAAAAGTTGTTATGGAATCTGAAATTTTACATAGTATGATTAAAAGGCTCGACAAGATGCAAGATATGCTAAAAGACCAAGGTTTAGATGCAACCTTTGATTTTGATGAACTGATGTTGACTGGAGAGCACAAGCTACCTCCCAAATTTCACATGCCTAAAATGTATAAGTTCAACAAAACTAGAGATCCAAAGGTGCACTTGAAGCAATATGCCACTATTATGAGTACTATTCATTTGGCTAAGATCCAAATCATCAAGTTGTTTCTCATTAGAAGGGCTAGCTATGAACTTACCATGGGTTAGAAAGGCTCATCAAGTCTGTTTGGAAAAGGCTTTTGTGATGCTTTTGTTCAGCAATATGACTACAATGCTCACCTAGAAGTCTCCAAAAGGGATTTATTGAAGAGTTTTGAAAAGGATCAAGTTAGGATGATATTCCAAAATGTTCTTCCATCTTAGGTGGAAAAGCTATAATTAATGAATCCCAAGACCTTTGCAGGCTTGTATGATGATGGCTTACAAGTAGAGGAAATTGAAAATACTAAAGCCGGATGGTACATAGAAAAATATCAACCTAGAGAGATTAAAGACCTACCATCTAAAGATGATAAAGCTTCATAGGGTTCATATGTCGATTTAGGATAAGGAATTTGCTTTTAGTTAGGATTAATGATAAAACTTTAGTTTTGCTTATTTTATGTTTATCTTAATGGTGTTTTGCATAAAAATGATTACGACATGAATATGTTTGATATTAATTCTATTTGAATTAGTTTATTTAGTTTGGGCACAAATAATAATACTAAGTACATTTCTACTACATATAATATAACTCGAGTACATTTCTACTACATATAATATAACTCGAGTACATTTCTACTACATATAATATAACTCTTAAAGAGAGAAAAAGTGAGAGAGAGAAAAAGAAAAGAGAAAGGAGATAGTATTTGATACAACATGATTGAATTCAAGATAGTGTAGTCATTCAACACACTAAGGGCAAAGCAAGAATGCTAAGTTTATCCCATATTACATTAATAACAACCTTAAAGCAAGGACGTCTGAAGATATAAATGATTAAGATTAATGTTCTAATCCTTAAGCAAGCAAGATCTATTGCGTTTGACTCCAAAAGGAAATTTAGATCGAGCTGAAAAACTTTTATATTAAGAAAAAGAAAAAGATTAAGCTTGAAGATGCTTAAAAGAGTTCAAATCTTGGGGGCAATAAGTCCACAAGTCTATCTAGACCATGTCAGATACTATCTTTCGAAAGAAACAAAAGAAAAAGGGAAAAAAGAAAGACAAATCATGCTGCCTAGAGGACCTAAATAGGTTAGCCAAGCAAAATTTAAGGAAATAAAAGGTGAGAAGAGAAAATATTCGACTAGAAAATCTGAAAGGACTAGTTGATAACAAGAGTAGTGCTACGTGAAATAGAAAATGTACCCGTTTGTACCCTTATTAAATAGAAAAAAAATGATTATTATTTTTGTTAAATTTGTACATTAGTTTTCATTGCTTATACACAACTAGAAGGAAAAAACATAATAAGAAGCATAATCTATAAGATTTGAATAAAAGAAAGATCATTTTCTTCAACTTTTGTTCTTATGCTTCTTGTGAGAAAATCCAAGAATTTATAGCACTCAAGTCTCCATCAATCGTGACATTACGTTTCATGAATTAGCAGAGCCAAAGACTTTCAACTTCAGTTCAAGAAATCTTGTCTCAAGGGAAGTCTTGAGAATTAGTAGAATCATCTGCAAGCTTGACAAAAGAGACCACAAGTACTCGAGCAACCAAATCAGCAAAAATAGAAAATAAGAAAATAGAGAAAATAGAGAAAGATAAAGAAAAGGAAATTCGAAGTTGAAAATTTGAAAGGGCGGTTTAGGCAAAAATAAAGTCTGCTAAGTTGAAAACCGGAAAGGCAGCTTAGGGCAAAATTTAAGACATTAGCCTGCTAAGTTGAAAATCCGAAAGGGCAGCTTAGATAAAAATTAAGGTGTAAAAGTAAGAAAACAAAACAGATTTGATTGCTATCTGCATGACTTTGTCACGAAGCCAACTATCATTACACAAGCATCACTACAGTCCCCAAGAAAAAATATTTAGTCTTTTCATGCTTGGATTATCTTTAAAAATGCACTTCCTACATTGATACTGTACTCAATACAATTACCATTTTCTGGCCACCTTATAAGATGGCACTAACAAAATTAAAGGAGTTTAAGGAGCAGCTATTGGACCTTTGAATAAAGGTCTCATAAGACCTAGCAAATTTCTTTAGGCGGTCAAATGTTGTTTGTGAAGAAGAATGATGGTTCCCTGCACTTTTATATTAATTGCATGCAGTTGACCATTCGCAATAAGCGTCTGCTTCCCTGCATAAATGATTTGTACGATCAACTTCAGGGTGCAGCATGCTTCCCTTTAAGACTAATTTAAGATCCCGGTATCATCGGTTAAGGATTGGTGATGAGGATGTGCCCTAGGATAGCGTTCAGGATTCGCTATGGCCATTATGAGTCTTTAATGATCATTTGGACTCGTTAATGCGCCTTTAGCCTGTATGGGTTTGATTAATAAGTATTTAAGTTATTTATGGACCACTTTGTGATTGTGTTCATTGATGATATTTTAGTGTATTAAAGGAGTGAAGAAAAACGTGCATAGCTTTTGAGGATGGTTTTACAGACTTTGAGGGGATGCTGGTTGTATACTAAGTTTTCTAAAGGTGTATTTTGGTTAGAAAGTGTGGATTCTCTAGGACACATAGTGTCTAAGGATGGTATTCAAGTGGATCCCCAAAAGTGGATACAGTGACTGATTAGAAGAGGCCAACTGTAGTAATAGAGGTTTGTAACTTTCTAGATTTGCCAAACTACTACCATAGATTAGTGTCGAATTCCTTAAGGATAGTAGTGCCTTTGACTAGGTTAACTCAAAAGAATATCGGGCTTTATTGGATTAATACTGGTGAGAGGAGATTCTAGAAGATGAAATGTTGTTTGACCTTAACCTAATGTTGACATTACCATCTAGGATAGGTTGTTTCACTGTGTACTAAGATGCTTCTAAAGTGGGACTAGGTTGTGTCTTAATGCAACATAGCAAGGTGGTAGCCTATGCATCTAGCAAGCTGTAAGCAGAATAGTCCAACTCATGACTTGAAGGTAGCAACAGTGAATCCTTGCACTCAAAATTTGAAGGCACTAATTTTTATAGGACATGTTGAAGGTTTATACTGATATTGAGAGTTTGAAGTATATATTTCAAGATAAGGAGTTGGGTTTGAGACAATGGAGATAGCTAGAGCTTCAAAAAGATTTTAATTGCCCTATCCTTTATCATCCTAGTAAGGCAAATGTGGTGGTAGATATCTTGTGCCAGAAGTCATAAGTCATTCTTACCCTTGTTAGCATTGAGAAAGACCTTTAATTAGTGAGTTTCATGACTGTCATGATCATGGATTACAATTGAAGGTACTAGATTCAATAATACCTTTAGCATATTTAAATATTCGGTTTGTACTTGGTAATAAAATAAAAAGAACTCAAGATCGAGATATATAGTTGTGGAGGATCATGGAAGAGGTATAATAAGGTCAAGCTAATTATTTTATCATAAGTAATGTTAGAACTTTCACGGTGGGTACTAGGTTATGTGTACCAGATGTGGATGATCTCGAAAAGAGGTTTAGAAGAGGCTCATCACACAGCCCACAGTGCTCACACGGGATCTACCAAGATGTACCACGATTTGAAACGCATTTATTGGTGGAGCGAGATGAGGAAAGATATGCAAGAGTTTATTTCTAAGTATTGATTTATCAACTAGTTAAGCTTGAGCATTAGAAGCCATCGAGATGATCGCAATCCCTTCCTATTCCATAGTGGAAGTGGGAGAGATTCATTATGGACTTGTGCCGAGTTTGCCAAACATTTCAACAAGGTATTGACTCTATTTAGGTGATTGTGCACCGGTTGACTTAGTCAGAACACTTCCTACTTATGAAGACTACCCATTCAGTGGCTAAGCATGCAAGGGTATTTTTATTCTTGCTTTTGTTGAGTATTTTGTATTTGGTGTTGATATATCTACTATGAATGTTAGCACCCATTTTCTGAATCTAAATATCAAGGGAATTACAGAAAACCCAATGATGAAAGTTATTATCTTTCTCGAGTCTTGAAAATTAAGAAGGGGCGAATTTGAGTAAAAGATGGGAATAATTGGACTTAAAATTACTTTTTAGAATTAATTTGGATGTAATTGATAGAAAACATAAAGTCTAAAGAGTGAAACGATAGTTTTTACAATTTTTACACAGTTTTGATTGGTCGTTTTTCAAAATCTGATACTGTTTTATGTGTATTTTCGACCTAAATCGCCAAAATTAGTAAAAATAAGTTTCTAGAATATATTTATGATAATTATTAAAAATTTTAGTTATTTTTAATGTTAATTGTTTGAATATAAAATATTTAATCCCTTTTTATTTGATATTAATTTCATAAAGGGTAGGGATAATTATAGTTTTTAAAATAATTGAATACGTATCTATTTTTTGTAGGGTTTCCTAACCCTATTGCTATAAATAGACTAGCATACCCTAGGTCTAAGATTAGCTACATTCCTCAAGATTTTTTTTAACTTAAGAGAAACATCAATATTTGTAGAGAGTTAGTTTTTAGCAAGCCACCAACAAAGAACTCCAAATTAGGAAACCCATTTAAGAACGATAAAAGCTTTTCTGAAATCCCAAATCAGAGCTGGATTCTCAACCAATCTTTAATTCAATGGCTTTCTCGCCTCTTGAGACTCACAGGACAACATCTAACAATGACAACCTGAGGATTCTCCTACATCTATATCATCAACTTCCCTTTCTCAATTGGTTCTTTTATAGTTGCTTATAAAAACATTATTAGGATTCTTTTAGTTATTGATGTATGATTCACATGATTACTCCAAAATTTCTTTCCATTTAACATTCTGGTTTTATTAGATTTTAAATCTGATAATAAGAACACGCAGGGTTTTGAATTTAATAATAGATTTCTAGATTAAATACCTTATGGCAACTAAGAGGGTGGGTGAATTGGTTGTTTACAAAAATCAATTTAAACTAAAAACTTTAGCATTAAAACCAATAATAGCTAAAGCAAGTAACCAAAGTAATTAACCAATCCAATATGAGAATGCAAGCAATAAAATAAAATAAACACAAGTAAATAAAAAGAGCTTAGGGAAGGGAAAATCAAACTCAAAAGTTTATATAATTCGACCAACTCCTTGCCTCCATCCACTCTCCAAACTTCACTTGAGATTTTCATTATCAATGATCCTTGTATGGGTATAAGATCAAACCCAAGTGTTTTTAGTGGATAACACTCTGATCCAAGTGCTTTCTTAAGGCTCACACTCTAACCGAATCTAAAATTTTCAATCTTAGTTATAAGAACAATCAATCTCTTATCCAAGTGCTCAACCTAATCCTTTTGAGTATTGAATATAGAAATCAATCACCCCACTACCCAATGATTCAAGCCCTCTTTTGAATCTTTAATACAAGAAGAATTTAATGAAAGAATAGAGTTTATTAAGAGATATTACAATAAGAGGCTCAAGTTAATGCTCTTGCTTGACCTAGAACACTTAGAAATGATGTTTAAATACTTCTAAGTGAAATAGAGATGGTGCACCCTCAGAAAATGCAAAAATTGTCATTTCAACAATCTTCATAAATGCAACTGTATGCGTGGAAAGAATTCTTCAGGGCCATGAAGCATCAGTGTGAAAAACATATTTGAAAAGCTGAAACTCATCATGGCCATGAATAATTCTTCACGACTAGGAAGTTTTGCTTTCACGGCTAGGAACTTTTGTTCATGGCTGGGAACGCAGGTTTTACAACTGGGAAGTTTTGTTCATGACAAGGATATTTGGTTGTGAAGGCTACTAGAATTATGAGAAAAAAGTTCTTCATGGGTGATGGGCTCTTTATGCAACCTACACCTAAGGTAGTGAACCTACCGATGCAGCCTAGCACTAGTGAGTATCAAGGTCGTATCCGTGGAGATCGAGTGAACCTAGAGTATCCGTGAAAGTTCTAACGTACCAGCTAATGGTTATGAGTGCAAATAAATAAATGAAGGGCAACGAACAATCAAAAGACAATTGCAAGGAGAGAAACAAACCCAAAAGGGAGCCTAAGTGATGGAATTCTAAAGATGGATTTTATGGATTGCCGATCTTGCTTACCCGTGCCTAAATCCTGAATTGAATCCCGGTTCCTCTCTCGAGCTTACCGAATTCCTAAACCTGCACTAATCTAATGGAATCTCTTCCTATCGGATTACTACAGATTAGCATTAAGTATGATTTAAAACTATTAAGGGTTATTAATTCTTAATCCGGCGAGTAAATCAACCTTATCTCTAAGTGTTAACTACTAGTCCTTACTATTCAATGTCCAGTTGTAACAAGCATTTCTCAATGTCAAGAAACAGCCCAATAAACAATTAATTCAACGTCTCAAATTAACTAAATCAAACTTTTATTACTAAATAGCAAGAAGATTGCAAGAATGACAATTATAAAACTAACAATTAAGCATAATCCATCAACAAAGGTGAACCCCAATGGGTTCAAAAGATCTAGCTACTCATGTTCATGGTTAAAGTAATTGGGGAACAAAATAAGGAAAAGAAAATTAAAGGCATGTACACCCTTCTCTTTCAAGCTGAATGAAAAACCCTAAATTTGCAAATTCAAAATCTCAAACCCTAGTTGCCTCTTGCTCGATTTAAGAACCAATCAGTGAACCTCGCCCAATCTTCAATCCGTGAAGGGAATCCGATTGAAACCTTGATCCAAGTCTCCTTTTTTCTTGGTTTCAACTCAGAAAATCCTTAGAGAGAGAAAAATTAGGGTTTTGGATGTTCTAACCCTAGCCTCCCTTTTTTCTTTCCTCTCTTCGTTCTTTTAATTATTCCCCCTGTCACCGCCAACACGGCCGTGTTCTTTGCCGTGTTGGGGACACGGGCTGTGTTCCTGGCCGTGTTACTCTCTTTGGCCGTGCTCCCTAAGAACTTCCTTTTCTTTGATGTTTTGATGCACGCAACACGGCCGTGTTGATGCCCGTGTTAGGAACACGGCTAGTGTTGAAACCAACACGGCCATGTTCAGCTTCCTGATGCTCGTACTTAGCTCGTTTCGGCAGCTTTGACGTCCAATTATGCTCTAATTCTTTCTTTTTTCATTCTTTGACTTCTTTTGGAGCTAATGCACACAAACAGATGCATAGGGTGAGTGTTTATACCAATTCACATCCAAATATCCATAAAATCGATCTTAAAAACCCCATTTAGATGTGTGTATTTTACGCACATCAAATAACCCTACACTTAGCTGATTGCTTGTCCTCAAGCAATCAAAAGTAAAGTAAGGAAAATAAACCACTAAGGAACAATACCTAAACTGACAGACAAGCTAGAGAGCTCCTGCACATATCCTTAACAAGCGTAAGTCAAACAAAAAGAAAAGAAGCAATCAATTCAAGTATCACAACCAAGATGCCAATAGTTCACACAATACTGTCTCAACAAAATTATTCAGAACCAACTCCTCACCAGATTCACTCTAAATCACTCAAAGTGTTTAAAGGGGAGTGTTTAATCGCTCAATGCATTAACTACTGCCTTACTTACTATATGCTTGCTCTTAAATCCTACTCCTACCACTTATGGAGAGTCAACAACCATGTCAAGAGGTCTTTATAAAGGTTGTAATAGGGATTAGGTAAAGGTAGGTAAATTTAGTCAGAGTTGAACCTATGGTGTTCTGCAATGAAATACATGACCTGCACATAAGTCACAATGATCACAAGGGGTAAATAATGGACAGTAGTCCAAGGTGGGAAATAGGAATCAAGTCAAAATGTTTAGCTCACTTACTTTCTTTCTTTTCATCACCTTTCCCTCTTATTCCTCTATCTCTTTTTTTTCATAAGGGAAGAGCATTCACATAATAGGGTGAATTTCTTTTTGGATTGAAGTAAGCTGCTACAAGATTCCAACGCTATTCCCAAGACAAAAATTCCCAATAAAAACAACTTATATGCAAAATCATAACCCAAAGCAGAATAAAACTAAGTGGTAATGGAATATGATACAGGAAATAGTGAAAGAAGGGGTTATCTACAGAATCAATAAACGAATGAAGGCTATTTGGCTAGAATGAAAAACCTAAGTGCCTCTATCATACCAAAGTATTAAACTCTCCTTGTGGCCCTCATAAGCATTATCGAGCAAGTTCTAAAAGTAAAGACAGTAATCGGCACTCTCAACAAGAAATAAATACAAGCATATAAAGTGTACGCTTACAATTTAGGCTCAATTTCTCACAAGTGTGCCTTTGAGTAGGTTCCAAACAAAAATCATCAAAACAGAATTAAATAAACCAAAGCAACTTAGTGCAAAACTCAAACTAATTATCTTACATTCTTAGCAGACTCAACACTATCGGTTTTACCCGATCACATGGACATAAACAGGATTTCAAAAGCAAGTCAACAGTAAGAGCATCGAAACAAAGTGAAAAATTTTCAAAATTTTACAAAAAAATTGCACAAAGAATAAACAAATTACTGAGACGGGATAAATATCACCCACCCCACACTTGAAGGACACACCGTCCCCAGTGTACAAAATATAATAAATCAAAAAGGGAAAAGAACTAATCATACGACTATGGCTCTAGAGTGAAAGGAGGTGCATCAGCAGGTATATCAAGGGGTTGGCTAGTCTGTGGTAGAGGAATGGCTGGCTGGATTATAATTAAGAGATTCGTTCATTGCCTTCTTCCAACAAGGTTCGACAAAAGCTACACAAATCTACGGTACCTACCCCGCGTCACGAAAAACATCTCGGTGTGAACAAGGTAGGCAGGAATAAAATATGTAAAATGAAGCAGATTATGGGAGTCCATAGAAGAAATTGGAAAACTAAGAGAGAAACAAAACGACATAAAGAAATAAAAACTAGAAAGTCTACTAGATACTGCCCTTGATGTGTACTTTAACACTTCAAAATATGTTAGTCCTCAAAATTAGGTACGAGCATCAAGTAGGCTAACTCCTGCAAAACTCAAGAATAAACACATTCCAAGCAACATCTAGTAAAAGGTTCAATAAGATAGTATCTCCTCAAAATCAAACTTACTAAAAACAGACTGAAATATCTAACTACCAATGACTACATAAAATAAAAAAATGTCCAAAAATTTAGAAAGCAAAAAAGATAGATTCAGGAATGCCTTTCGACGGCGCTTCTTTTTGTTCTAGTCGTCTAGCTAGACTCTACAACAGCATTCCTGCATCGCGGGCAAATTAAGAAGGTAGGCTCAATGTAAGTTGGGGCTCGAGGCATATAAGCGCAATGAGAAGGTCCGATGTGTGCGGTAGATGACCAAGGAGGTGCTCTCTGGACCGATTTGGGATGTCCATTCATCCACTCCGCATTCCGGCCAGGTGACCTGTCAAAAACAAACTTGCAACTACCCTTCTCGGGTATATCATAGCACAAAGTCTCATATTGATACAATTTATTTTTTTTAGATGAATAACACATACTAATAGGGGAAGAAACATGTATAGCATCATCCATTTGTACATCTTGTGGTTGTGTATTACATGCAAGATCAATTCCATCAATACAACAAATGGCATGAACATGGTCGGTGGAAGAACAATCAAATGAAGGTAAACTAAAAGTGACACAGTCATCCCCTACATTAAGTTTTAACTTCCCCTCAAATACGTCTATTTTAGCTCTAGCTGTGGCAAGGAAAGGTCTCCCCAAAATTAATGGTACACCATGCTCATTGTCCATATCCAAAACCACAAAGTCCACAGGAAATATGAACTTATCTACCTTAACTAGCACATTTTCCAAAATTCTCCTAGGAAACTTAACAAAACGGTGAGCTAATTGAATGCACATCCTAGTGGATTTTGCCTCCCCCAAACCTAGCTTATTGAACAAATTAGTGGGCATGACATTTATGCTAGCCCCTAAATCAGCTAATGCATCATCCACACACAAATTACCTAAAGTGCAGGGAATAGTGAAACTCCCTGGATCGTGACGTTTCTCTGGCAACTTGCTCTGAAACACCGCTGAGCATTCCTCATTGAGCTGAACATAGGCGACCTCCTCCAACTTCCTTTTTCTGCTAAGTATGTCCTTTAAGAACTTAGCATACTTCGGCAACTGTTCCAATGCATCAATAAAAGGCAAGTTAATATGCAGTTGGCTAAAAATATCTAAAAACTTACTAAACTGCTCTTTCGCCTCTGCTTGTTTAGTTCTAGCAGGATAAGGAATCTTAGGTTGATATTCTCTGACTGGAATTGATTTCACCTTTTGTTCCTCAGGTTCCTTAACCTTACTGCTCGCCTCAACCTGCACATTGATAGTGGCGTCATCAAAAATAGGCTTAGAAGGAGCTGAAACTAACTTACCTGAACGCAAAGTGATGGCATTCACGTGCTCCCTCGGATTAGACTCAGTGGTGCTCGGGAGCGCTCCTTGCTGCCTCTCAAATAAAATCTTAGAGATTTGGCCAATCTGGGTCTCCAAGTTCCGAATCGAGGCCTGCTGGTTCCTAAGTGCACTATCAGTTTGCTGGAACCTCATCTCCGTAGACGTCACAAACTTCATCATAAGCTCCTCTAAATTTGACTTCTTTTCTGGTAGAGGAGGAGCTTGTCGAGCCCAGTGAATGTTCTTTGCTGCGGTGATGAAGTCTTTGAAAATCAGGTGGACCCTGAGCGTTATTGTTCCTCCAACTGAAGTTGGGATGATTGCGCCACCCAGAGTTGTATGTATTACTGTAAGGATCGTTATGCTGCCTTGGGGCATTCCCCATATAGTCAACCTGCTCAACATCATAAGACATAACAGAATTAGATGGAAAAGTAGTAGAGGATGAAGCAAACATACCTCCCGTGGTACAGTTTGCACTGTAATGCGGGCCGCCATAAAACTCGTAGCCAACGTTCGCTGCATGAACCGACATCTAGAGTTGGTCGATCTTCTTGGCTAAAAGCTCCACTTGAGCTACCAAGGCTGCTGTAGAGTCCATTTGGTTGACCACTCCCTGTCTTCCTGGTCGGCTCCTAGAGGATTGCCACTGATAGTTGTTCATGGCCATTTCCTCTATCAGGTCCTGAGCCTGCTCGGGCGTCTTACTATTTAGCGCCCCACCTGCTGTAGCATCCACCATCTGCCTCGTTGCAAGGTTCAACCCGCTGTAGAAGGTTTGAACCTGCATCCACACTGGCAATCCGTGATGTGGGCAGCATCTCAAAAGATCCTTAAACCTCTCCCATGCATCGTACATGCTTTCATCATCAAACAACATAAAAGAAGATATGTCATTTCTAAGTTACACAGTTTTAGCGGGAGGAAAATACTTATATAGAAATTTTTCGGCCAACACCTTCCGGTAGTGATAAATACATTATGGAAGAGATTGCGACCATCTCTTTGCTCTGTCCCTCAAGGAAAATGGAAACAATCTCGGTAGAATGGCATCATCGGTTGTTCCATTTATCTTGAATGTGTCACAAATCTCTAAAAAGTTGGAGATATGTGCATTGGGATCCTCATTGGGCAATCCTCCAAACTGCACGCTTTCTTTGGATCATCCCGGATAACATTGGCCTTTATCTCAAAATTGTTGGCCGCTGAAGACCGACTATACTCGTTTTTGTCCCATCTAAAGAGGGTCGAGCAAACTCGTACATGGTCCTTTGATCATCATCGGCTTGGGGGTTGAGGTTCTCCATTCGCGTCAACTCCTTGAACTGACTGTAACTCTGTCCTCCTCCTCAATCGCCTCAAACGTCGTCTCGAATAATCGAGAGCGCTCGGGTCGATAAAGGGTGCTATAGGATCGGGGTTAGAGCTCCTAGTCATATACTACACCAAACCGACAACCAAACAACCACCAATCAATTAAAAATAATATAACAATTAATAATAAAAAAAATAAAGAATAAATGAATAAACAAACAATGACTAAATTAACACAAAAACAATTCACTCTAGTTCACCGTTACTGTTTCCCCTGCAACGGCGCCAAAAACTTGATGGGCTTTTTATGCAACCTACACCTAAGGCAGTGAACCTACCGATGTAGCCTAGCACTAGTGAGTATCAAGGTCGTATCCGTGGAGATCGGGTGAACCTAGAGTTACTACTGTTTACTATGTTATCTAGTCTGAAATAGGGTGTGAAAGTTCTAACGTACCAGTTAATGGTTATGAGTGCAAATAATTAAATGAAGGGCAACGAACAATCAAAAGACAATTGCAAGGAGAGAAACAAACCCAAAAGGGAGCCTAAGTGATGGAATTCTACAGATGGATTTTATGGATTGCCGATCTTGCTTACCCGTGCCTAAATCTTGAATTGAATCCCGGTTCCTCTCTCAAGCTTACCGAATTCCTAAACCTGCACTAATCTAATGGAATCTCTTCCTATCGGATTACTACAGATTAGTATTAAGTATGATTTAAAACTATTAAGAGTTATTAATTCTTAATCCGGCGAGTAAATCAACCTTATCTCTAAGTGTTAACTACTAGTCCTTACTATTCAATGTCTAGTTGTAACAAGCATTTCTCAATGTCAAGAAACAACCCAATAAACAATTAATTCAACGTCTCAAATTAACTGAATCAAACTTTTATTACTAAATAGCAAGAAGATTGCAAGAATGACAATTATAAAACTAACAATTAAGCATAATCCATCAACAAAGGTGAACCCCAATGGGTTCAAAAGATCTAGCTACTCATGTTCATGGTTAAAGCAATTGGGGAACAAAATAAGGAAAAGAAAATTAAAGGCAAGTACACCCTTCTATTTCAAGCTGAATGAAAAACCCTAAATTTGCAAATTCGAAATCTCAAACCCTAGTTGCCTCTTGCCGTGTTGATGCCCGTGTTAGGAACACGGCCATGTTCAGCTTCCTGATGCTCGTACTTAGCTCATTTTGGCACCTTTGACGTCCAATTATGCTCCAATTCTTTCTTTTTTCATTCTTTGGCTTCTTTTGGACCTAATGCACACAAACAGATGCATAGGGTGAATGTTGATACCAATTCACATCCAAATATCCATAAAATTGATCTTAAAAACTCCATTTAGATGTGTGTATTTTACGCACATCAATGGGCGTGAATCTTTATTCACAACTGGGAAGCTTTCTTTCACAGCTAGGAAGAATTCTTCATGGCCATGAAGAGCTACTTTTACAGTTGGGATTGTTGGCCCTGAATGCTTTTGTGGATTTTTTGCTTTTCCATCACAGGCATGGCCATTTAAAAACTCAAAATCTTGAGCTATACAACTTCAAATGGTAAACCATTCTTTTGTTAGAAACATTGGTCAGTCCACTACAACATTTTAGTTTTGAGAAACTCTAAAATCAGCAATTTTCATACTTTAAACAATCAAGAAACTATATTGCTCATCTAGTCTTGATAGTTTGGACATACTTTAGTATTTTGGCTGTGCATCTTCCATACACCTCAGATTGATGTAAGACTCTTTATATATAATAGACTCCTAGGACTATAAATCTGGAGAAAGAAATATTAAAATTCCTCTTGTAGAAATAATGCCACTAATTCTAATTGATTTTATCTACTGCAATCTAATCTGACAACTTGAGCATAATTCACATAAATATTCAAATATTCATTTTTCTAGCTCCAATAATTATTTTAATATCTATTCCTAAAATAGACTGATGTAGCTATCCATCCATATATGGATTGCCCTCATAAATGCCTCCAAGTAGTACAGTTTATTCTTCAAACTTCAGCAACTGATTTATTCCATGAAGATCATACTTATTCATATAAGTTTCTTGACTCCACATGCTCTTTGCATTGCGCTTGTATGATCTATCAATCTTCCCATGTTTATTACTTCATGATTTATCTTGATGTTCATATTGATTCAAGTATTCAAGTCCTTTACTCTTCAATCTATCTTCATACTTATGCATTCATCTTCATATATATACATCAATAATAAATAAGATTGTTAGTAGTAATAATATTTTGCATTATTAAAATCATATATGAAACCTTAGGATCAAAATTCTTCCCCTTTTTGATGATAAAATAATATTGATGCAATAATCAAAATAATTCTTTCCTTTTTTTGGATCATTCAAAAAGGTTGGGTCACTATTATAAAGTGTAAAAGTAAAATTCAAATGAATTCACGAAATCAAAAGATACATGTATAGTCCCATTTCTTTTGTGCATTGAAGATCTTCATCCTTAAAAAGGTAATGTTGAATATATTCCTATAATATGATAGAAATTGATGCATGATTCTTCTTATTTTGTGGCAAGATTTGAAAAGTAGATAATTTAGCTCCTCCAACTTATTTCTAATCTTTGTAGCTTCATCAATTGACATTTGAATGTTGGAGAGAATCTTTGAAGCTTAAATAATTTTTCTATAAAACAAAAACAACTAACTTTTTACAAGTCTAGCTTAATTTATTTATATCTCCCCTTAAGCATGATAATCTTATAGATTAAGCCCTCCCTTAATCCAATAATCCTTTTCACAATTAACGAGTACAAGATCTCTTTCATAATTAACAAGTACAAGGGTAAGACCACTTGTTCTTAATAGGAAAAAGGATGAGAAGTTAAGAGTTGCTATTAGGCAATTTAAATACCTTATAACAACTTAGCAAATAAGCATTTAAGCGTACTCAACATAAGTATTTACTTATAGCTCACGAGGTTCATTGAAGAGTAACGAGTAGATACTATTTAAAAGTAGCATTGCAACTTAACTTCCACTAGCACATTTCAATAAGGGGAGAGACTTTCTAACTAATTATCCTAATACCAAAAATGTTATATTTGGCATTATCTCTAATAATTAATTTACCTCCACTTTTCATCTTAAGTTGTGCGAAGAGATATGGATTGGTCGTCATATGTCTTGAGCACCCACTATTAAGGTGCCATTTATTCTCATTTGTGGTACTCTTCAAACACACCTATAAAATAAAGAACTCACTTTCTTTTGGTATCCAGATGTACTTAGGTCTTTTATTGTTAGTCTTTGATGCACTTCTAAATGGGTATCCCAAATGGCTCATCCTTATTGGACACTTATATTATGTATATCCATTAATATGATGATGATATTAATGCATATGCATATTGCTCGAAGGTCTAGAGTATGATTACTTATGATCATGCTTCCTTCTTTGATGAGGCTTTAGAATTTTAAACTGGCCTTCCTTAACCACTAGCCCTTTTGAGATGGGTCTTGGGAGGTGGAGCTTGAGCTCCTCTAAGTCTAGAGCTATGAGCTCCTTTGCTGGAGTTGGAGGAAGATACACACAGATTTCATGGTTTTACAAAAATTATTTTATTCTTACTAGAAGAACCATGTACAAATCCCAAACCATGCTTGACTAGTGGTGACCTTTGAGCATTTATCAAATCATTAAGCTTTTTCTTTCCCTTTTGAAAACTTAGTAAGTTGAGAATTTGTTTCTGGAAGCTCATTTTTCAAACTCTCATTTTTTTTAACACTTGAAGTTTTCAATAGTTAAATCCTCATTAAGCTTAGTCACTTTCTTATATTCCACAAGTGCCATTTTTCCTTTAGATAACAGTCTTCTAAAGATATGGTCAACCCTTCATTGAATTTAGAAAGTGAACTAATCTTAAGTTTCAAATCATCAATAAGTTTTTCAAGTTCATTTACTTTGTTTTCAAAAAGACTTCTTCTTCATAACCATTTGATCATACTTATACATTCTAAGATCACACATCTCAATAGGTTCAGCATAAGTTAAAGATTAAGAGTCAATTACCTTATCGTTTATAGGTTCCTCTATTGCCATGAAGCAAAGATTGGCTACTATATTCTCACTTAAGCCATTATCATCTTTGGATTCACCAGAATCATCCCAAGTAGCTTTAAGTGTCTTCTTTTTATTTCTTGGGATGCTTCTCCCTTTATATGCATCAAGAGTTCTTGGTTATTTTCTCTTTGAGAGCACTTTCTACTTTATTTATATTGCCTATAAAAAATAGAAGCACAAATTGCTAACTTTCAAGGAGCAAGGGGTTAGCTTAATCAATAATAAGATGCATTCATCTCAAGAATAAAATTGATTTTTCATTAACTCAAGGATAAAGAACATTTTGAAATCTTTAGGGGCATGAAAAAGAGGTAGATTTACTTCACTTTTGCTTTCCAAGTCTAGCATTATCAAAATTTAGACTCGCCCTTAGAGCATGCATCTTAATTTGCACTGATACTTTCTCAAACTTGGCTTATGTCCTCCCTTTTTCTTAAGCATGATGCAAGAATATTCTATTTGAAATATATCTAGAGGAGTTCATAAGTTTAGTACCCTTTAACTTGTTGGGTCCTTGAGGGTTAACATCCACAAGATAATAAAGAATTCTCCATTATGGTACCAATAATTGAATAAATTTAGCATGTATTAAATTAAAATATTAAGTACATATTCCAAATGGTTATTACACATAAAAGTATGCAAAATCTTAAGGTTTACACATCAACATATAACACGTATGCACAATAAAATATATTTAACACTTGCATATTTAATAAATAATCTCATAAACATATCAAACATATACAATAGAGATTAAGGTTTAGGAGTACCACTTTTTCTTTAATGTTTTTGATTTTATGTTGTTGATGCTATATTGAATGAGAAGTTATACTTTGCCAATCTATTTGAGAGACTTCATATGTTCTTCATTTTTCTCTCTCATTTTAGCACTTTATTAATGGCAATCTCCTCATGAGCTCTTCCATCTTCAATCTCCAAATAGAAATAGCCTTCCTACTCCTTCAAGTATCCATTGCTCACCTTGGAGTTTGATGCCAATTGAAATAGTTTAGCTTTTGATATATGCTAGATTGTACCTTTCCTTCAACTCTTCTTCTTTTTGTACCTTGCATCTAATAATAAGAAAATGGTTTTCTAGGTACCCATTTTTCTTTGAGTCCTTGATTATTAGTCTGAGCAACCTAAACCATCTTGGTTTTGGATTGGTTTCTCTTGAAAGCACAATTATAAGCAAAATGACCATTTCTATTACAATAAGTGCAATATATAATAAATGGTCCAGCATGAGATGAATGGACATATCTTCTAGTTTTACAATTGAATGCTTTATGCCCATATTTATTACAAGCATAACAATATCCATAAAATTCTTATGCAATGCCATTCTTATTACTCATATGAAATCTATTCTTATGTGTGTGAGTATGACTACGTATATGCTTAGAATGATCATATTTAGCATGGGACACCTTAGCTACATTCACTTGTATGCTAGTTGATGCATGATTATTTGATGAATGAGATGCTTTCAAAAAATTTATCTGATGTGTGCTCGATAATGCATCATTGTAGCCTAATCCTTGTCTTATGCAAGATGTTCTTTGAGAAGCTAGCAAAGCATCAAGATTTTCTTGTCCTTTTGTAATCTTTGAAAGTGAAAACTTTAAGTCAACAATCTCATTCTTAAGAACTTCATTCTCTTTCAAAGTCTTGTCAAACTTTGTGACTTCACCAATAGCTCTTCATTTTTCTTTTCTAAATTATTTTTGGATGAAGTTAAAGAAAGATTCTCATTTTTCAAGAACTCATCCTCGAAGTTCAAATCTTTAATTTGAGTTTTGAAATTCTTGTTTTGCTTTCTAGCTTTTTCAAGATCATTTTGCATAGACTCTAATGAATTTAACAATTCATTATATAAAAGTGCATCATCGTCATAACCATCATCATCATCATCATCATTACCATCATCATCATCATCATCATTACCATCATCATTACCATCATCATCATTAATATTAAACTTAGAAGGACTTGATGTTACCTCATTGCAATCATTCTCAATTGTCATACAGCACATAATTATTATTTTCTTTCTTGAGGCTCTTTCTTTGTAGTTCACAATCAAAAACCTCATTGCTTGTTAAGGTTGAGCATTCCAAGCGTCTCTCTCTTCTTGATTGGATATCATCCTCTACAAGCGATGTAGCACAAATGATCATCCATTGAGCACCTTTTGGAGCTATCCTTATAAGGTTCTTCTTTTTGTGCCTTTTTCTCTTCTTGATGATGAATAATGCCATCCTCTACATGCACATGTTCATTAATTTCACAAGTAATGTTAGTATTGTAAATAGAATCAACAGAATCACAAATATCCTTATCACTAACACAAATGAAATTTTTTCAAATGCATTTTCATTTAAGGAATTTTTTAAAATTATCATGGCTTTAATGTTTAGTAAAAATTATTGTTCATCATGAGCATGCCATTGATTTTTGGGTTTGATAATCCAAACACCATTTTCAACAATATCTCATAAATCAATACCATTACTCATAAGAAAATATTCCATTTTTTGTTTCCAAAATTGAAAATTATTTCCATTAAAGAATGGAAGTTTGTTTAATGAAAAATCTTCTTTTGAAATAAACCCATTTAAGGTTGTTATAGATCAACTCATGGAAGGTTAAGTCTTTTTCAAGAGCACCTGTTGTGATACCGATTGAAACACCTTATGGCAACCAAGAGGGGGGTGAATTAGTTGTTTATAAAAATCAATTTAAACTAAAAACTTTTGCTTTGAAAACTTTGAGTATTAAAACCAATATTAGCGAAAGAAATTAACCACAACAATTAACCAATATAATATGAGAAAGCAAGCGATAAATACAAGTAAATAAAAAGAGCTTAGAGAAGAAAAATCAAACTTAAGAGTTTTTAGTGGTTCGACCTACTCCTTGCCTACACCCAGTCCTTAAGCTTTACTTGAGATTTTCACTATCAATGATCCTTTTATAGGGTGTAAGATCAAACCCAAGTATTTTTTCAAGACTTACACTCTAATCCAATCTAGGTTTTAAATCTTCGTTATAAGAGCAATCAATCACTCAAGTGCTCAACCTAACCATTTTGAGCTTTGAAGATAGAAATCAATCACTCAACTACCAATGGTTCAAGCCCTATCTTACATATTCAATACAAGAAGAATTTAACGAAGAAATAGAAGCTGTTCAGAGATCTTACAATAGGAGGCTCAAATAAATGCTTTTGCTTAACCTAGCACACTTAGAAATGATGTTTAAATACTTCTAGGTGAAATAGAGACATTGGACCCTTATTAAATTCAAAAATAGTCATTTCAGTAACCTTCATATATGCAGTTTCAAGGATGGGAAGAATTCTTCAAGGCCATGAAGCATCAGTGCGAAAAATATATTTGAAAAGCTGGATCCAATCATGGCCATGAACAATTATTCACGGCTAGGAAGTCTGTTTTCACGGTTGGAATATTTTGTTCATAGTTGGGAACACAGGTTTCATGGATGGGAACTTTGGTTTTGAAGGCTACTCGACTTGTGAGGAAAACATTATTCACGGGCATGAATCTTTATTCAGGGCTGGGAAGATTTCTTCTTGACCGTGAAGAAGTACGTTCACGGCCGGGAATGTTGGCCATGAATGCTTCTGTGGATTTTCTACCTTTCAATCACAAGTGTGACCATTTAAAAATTTGAATTTTTAAGCTATACAACTTCAAATGGTAAAACATATTTTCAGAGACGTTGGTCAGTCCACTATAACATTGTAGTTTTGAAAAACTCCAAGATTAGCAATGTTCAAACTCCAAAAAATCAAAACATTTTATTGCTCATCTAGTCTTGACAGTTTGCACATGCTTCAGTATTTTAACTGTTGCGTCTTCCATACACCTCATACTGATGTAAGACCTTTTCCATATGAAACTAGACTCTCTAGGCTATAAATTTGAAGAAAGGAATATTAAAATTCCTCTTGTAGAAATAATGCCACTAATTCTAATTAACCTTATCAACTGCAATCTAATGTGACAGCTTGAGTATAATTCACAAAAAAATTCAAAAATCCATTTCTCTAGGTCCAAAAATTATTCTAATTTTGTTTCTGAAAGCAGACTGATGTAGCTATCCATCCATATATGCATTGCCCTTATAAATGCCTCCAAGTAGTATAGTTTATTTTTCAAATGTCAGTAATTGATTTATTCTATGGAGATCATACTTATTCACATAAGTTTCTTGACTCCACATGCTCTTTATATTGCGCTTTGATATTCTTGATATTACACATGTTTGCATGCTTGATGTTGAGTTATTTTTAGGGCAAATTATGTGTTTTTGTATTAGAATCACCCTGTTTTAGTTTCCTTTGTGTCTTAAATGTTTTTCTAGGTACATCATCAAAGCTAGATAGAAATTGGACAAAAATCAGGAAGAGACGAATGAATTGGGTGCGTTAGACTATTCAACACGCTCGTGCTGAGAAGCACGGTTAGGGTCAGTGAGCATGCTGAATTCCTTACCCATGGCGAGAAGAAATAATTTGCAACACGATTCCCGAGAGTAACACGATCTAAATCCAAGCCGTCCTGAAAGAAGGCTAGATGTACAATTTTAGCCAACACGGCATGGATCCAGGCCAATTCATTTAAAAATTATCCACAAATCATGATCAAGAGGTCCAATCCTGATCTAGTATGTAATGCCCACCAAATGCATTTGCATTTATTTTTATAACATGCATATCATATAGATATGAGAAATGCATGAGATATGTATAGTATTAGTGCTAATGTTAAATAGAAAAATATTATAAATGTTACAATTAAGTCCATAATAAGAATTATAAAGTTAAGGGATTGAGTTGATTAAAGGATAAAAATTAAGGGGTTAATTGAACCTAAAAAAAATTATTAATATGATAGAAAAGGGGAAGAAGAAAGAAAAGGTGGTAGTTCTTCTTTCTTCTTCTTCTTCTTCTTTCTTTCTTCTTCTTCTTCTTCAGAAAAAGAAAACTGAATTTTCAAGTGGAATTTGGAGGTTTAGAATCCATTTTTAATCTTAATCTTCATCTACAGAGGTTTATTTGGTAAGTAATTTTAATATTTGTTGAATTGAGTTAGGGTTTAGAAGACATAGAATTCAAGTTCTAAAGACCTAGTTTTTCAGTCTTATTTTTTTGATCATATCTTGAGCTAGGAAGCTTTAAATTGAGTGATCTTTAATGATATAGAAACTTTAAAGAGTCATTGATGTGCATAAAATACACACATCTAAATGGGATTTTTAAGATCGATTTTATGGATATTTGGATATGAATTGGTACCAACACTCACCTTATGCGTCTGTTTGTGTGCATTAGGTCCAAAAGGAGTCAAAAAATGAAAAAGGGAAGAATTGGAGCATAATCGAACGTCAAAGCTGCCGAAACGAGCTAAGTACGAGCATAAGGAAACTGAACATGGCCGTGTTGGTCTCAACACTGGCCGTGTTCCTAACACGGGCACAAACACGGGCCTTGTTGGGTGCATCACACATCAACAAAAAAGAAGTTCTTAGGGAGCACGGCCACAGAGAGTAACACGGCCAGGAACACCAGCCCTTGTCCCTAACACGGCAAAGAACACGGCCGTGTTGGCGGCGACAGAGAGAATTAATTAAAAGAACGAAGAGAGGAAGAAAAGAAGGAGGCTAGGGTTAGAACGTCCCAAACCCTAATATTTCTCTCTCTAAGGGTTTTTTGAGCTGAAACCAAGAGAAAAGGAGACTTGGATTAAGGTTTCAATCGGATTCCCTTTAAAGATTGAAGATTGGGCGAGGTTCGTTGGTTGGTTTTCAAATCGAGCAAGAGAAACAAGGATCGATTCAAGATTAAGCAAGAGGAATTGGGGCTATTTACTCTCATCCGAGGCAGTAATCGGGTTTTCTCTACCTTTTTACTCATTGTTGTAATTGAATTCTTGTGGATTTTGATAATGAACATGATTAGCTAGATTGATTTAATCCATTGGGATTTCTTTACTATGTTGGCTTGATATTATATTGTTGGATTGCTTGGGTTAATTTTGTATTCTTCTTGTTTTCAGTATTAATAAGATAATGCATTATTCATGAGACGTTGTGAATTGTGTGTTTAGGTTGCTTTGTGTGATTGAGAAGTCCATTTCGCAATCGAAATTTTGAATAGTAAGAACTGGTTAATAATCACTTAGAGATAAGGATAATTAACTAGCCGGATTAAGAATTAACAAAGCTTAATAGAGGCAGATTAAAGCTCAATGCTAATTTAAGAATCAATCATTAGGAAGAGATTCCAACTTTAGGTTATTAGATTTAGGAATTCGGTTATCTCGAGAGAGAAACCAAATTCGGTTAAGAATTCATCCACGGGTAGCATAATTAGACTCAACAATCCTTTATCTTTTGTTTGATTGCCAACTAATTTAGGTTCCCTTTGGGTTTGCTCTCTTGCCTTAGTTATTTTAGTTATCAATTATTCTTGCATCTCCCTTAGAGGTTAGATTGTAGCTATTAGTTAGTTTAGAAAGTATTCATCACTCATTTTAGGTTAATATAACAAAGAACAAAGGAGTAACTCTGGGCTTTCACTTTCCCGAGGAATACGACCTTGATACTCGCCATTAGTGCTAGACTGCATCGATAGGTACACTGCCTTAAATTGTAGCTAACACGAGTAGCACCCATCAAGTTTTTGGCGCCGTTGCCGGGGAATGTTTGAAAACTAGAATGAAATTTGCTATTTCTTAATTTAGCCATTTTTTTATTTTATTTTATTTTTTTTTTTTATTTGTATATATTTATTTTGTTTAGGTTTATGATTCAGATAGTGAATGATAAGAAGGTTCAATGCTAAACTCAAACTCTTTGTATGACGCATTGGAAAATGGGATTAGAAACCAAGAGAGTGCTAAAAATTGGGATACCCATCTTTAGAAGCTCGAGTGGAATCGTTTTGCAGGGCTACCGATCAACTCTCCACTCCTGTTCTTTCATCTCAAGTTTTTTGTGAATTTTGTTGTGGTTTACATTTGAGTAATGATTGTCCATTGTATAGTGATGTTGCTCATTGTTCTTATAACTATGAATAGGTGAATTATACGGGAAGTTGGCCAAATGACTCGTATGGAAGCACTTACAATCAAGAGTGGAGCACTCATTCACCCTATAGATGGAGCTTAGATGGACCCGGAACCACGGAATCTCAAAGCAACCACATCAAGAAATTTAATCTTGCACCTTCAACTCAAGATGAAGAGTTAGTGTCGGAGGAGCTGATGATGAGGTTCATTACAAGTCTTGATGATAGATTCCAACAAATAAAGAGGATACTTAAAGATCAACAAGCCTCGATTAAGAACATAGAGCATCAAGTAGGCTTAATCTTCAAGTTACTAGCTGAAGAGCAATTGGGAACTCCATCAAACGCTACTGAATCCGAGGAACACTTGAGCGCCGTCACTTTGCGTTCAGGTGAGAATTTTTCTGGTTTATCTACTATGTTTGACGATGATGCTTTTGTGCAGGACGACTCTTTGAACATGGAGATGGAACCAGAAAAGGAAGAGGCAAATATGATCCCTCTGAAAGACTATCAATAGGAATACACAGTTGATGAGGGTGAGTTATAGTTAGAGGAATTTTTGGTGGATTTTCCACAAGTCCCTTCGATGATGGAAGATGAGCATGAGTTATCCAATGAAAAAGTCTTGGAGGAGCTCGAGTTATCCAATGAAGAAGTCTTGGAGGAGCTCGAGTTTCTTCTAGCAAGTGAACCAAGCCAAGGACTAGAGAAAACCGTCAACGTTCCTGAAGAAATTGCCCAACCGTTGATCCTTCCAATTGGTGAAACTCCAGCTTTCAAATTGGAAGAGAACCTAGAGCATCATGACTACGTGCAATTATACAAGGAGCGAGTCTTGCCCATCATACTGGCAGCTTGCTTGATAGTCGGGAAGAGGAAATCGATGATTATCCCTCTAAGCGGATACTTGAAGCCATTTGCTTGGAAGAAGGATGGATGGTCGTCAATCCCCACCGTTTGCTTTTCACCATGAGTCCAGCTAAGAAGACTCATCACATCAAAAAGAAGCATTTTGGGAGGCACCCCAAATTCTATTTTTCAATTTGAATACTTTACCCTTGCATTGTGAACTTAGTTGATTAGGTTTTATAGTTGGTTTTTATTAAGTTTTATTTATGTTTAGTGTATGAGTTGAGGACTTATTGGTTTTACAGGTGAGAAAGAGTGAGAAAGTGCTGAGAATCGCAACTTTTGCATTTTCTTAGAGCTCAACACGGGCATGTTCAAGACCGTGTTCATTAACACGGCCCATGTTCTAATTGAAGAAAATCAAACTAAGATTGTGTCCACTTCAGAGACTAGATTGTGTCCACTTCAAAGACTAAGATTGTGTCCTGATGGGCTCTTTATGCAACCTACACCTAAGGCAGTGAACCTACCGATGCAGCCTAGCACTAGTGAGTATCAAGGTCGTATCCCTGGAGATCGGGTGAACCTAGAGTTACTACTGCTTGCTATGTTATCTAGTCTGAAATAGGGTGTGAAAGTTCTAACATACCAGCTAATGGTTATGAGTGCAATTAAGTAAATGAAGGACAACAATGGACAATTAAAAGACAATTGTAAAGAGAGAAATAAATCCAAAAGGGAGCCTAAGTGATGGAATTCTAAAGATGAATTTTATGGATTGCTGATCTTGCTTACCGTGCCTAAATCCCGAATTGAATCCGGTTCCTCTCTCGAGCTTACCGGATTCCTAAACCCTACACTAACCTAATGGAATCTCTTCCTATCGGATTACTACAAATTAGCATTAAGTATGATTTAAGACTATTAAGAGTTGTTAGTTCTTAATCCGTGAGTAAATCAACCTCATCTCTAAGTGTTAACTACTAGTCCTTACTATTCAAAATCCAGTTGTAACAAGCATTTCTCAATGTCAAGAAACAACCTAATAAACAATTAATCCAACATCTCAAATTAACTGCATCAAACTTTTATTACTGAATAGCAAGAAGATTGCAAGAATGACAATTATAAAAAACTAACAATTAAGCATAATCCATCAACAAAGGTGAACCCTAATGGATTCAAAAGATCTAGCTGCTCATGTTCATAGTCAAAGCAATTAAAGAACAAAATAAGGAAAAACAAATTAAAGGTATGTACACCCTTCTCTTTCAAGCTGAATGAGAAACCCTAAATTTGCAAATTCAAAATCTCAAACCCTAGTTGCCTCTTGAATGCTCCCAAAGTTTGTCTTGATCTTCAATTTGATGTTGGAATAAGTGGAATCCCCCCTTCAATTGATGAAAATTGATCTCTCCAGGTCTACAATTGAGGTATAGGAAATATTTGATTAAGTGTGTGTCTTGGAATTGAATCCAAAAATCGTCCTCTTCAATTAGAATTCAAAATCGCCTATATAGTTGATTCGTACGTGAGTCCAGTCGTGATGATTCAAAGATGGCCGGTGAATCTGTGGAGTCTGTTGTGCTGAGCCACCACAGGCCGTGCCCAAGCCGGTGCTGACTCCTTCCAGACCGTGCTCAAGGCGGTGCTGATCCACCACAGGCCGTGCTGGAGGCCGTGGTGGCTACGGAAGTCGTGCTGAAATGGCACAATTGGGGATAGCCTCTTGATAATTCAGCCAGGCCGTGCTCAACCCTCGGGGTGCTTGTTCTCGCCCAATTTGATGGATTTTGCTCCGTAATCACACGTATTTCCCTCGATTACTGATGGTGTCCTTCGAAAATGACCTAAAACGAAAAGGGAAACAAAAGACAGGTGATTCTAGCATAAAATGGGATAATCATGCATAAAAATATGAACAATCGGGCATGAAAACATGTGTAGTATGATGCTTATCAAATTACCCCATGCTTAAACTTTTGTTTGTCCTTAAGCAATTTACAACTCACTCCTTAAAAGATATCAAATAACTCAATCAACTGCATTGCAGGAGGTTAGCTCAAAATAAATTTCAAAACTCCGTAATGATTTTTCCCAAAATCCCCAAATCACTAAATCCTTAAGAGAAAGAGCAAACTTAATAAAGTTGCTAAAGTTAAAATGATAAACCATCTAAATTAAGAAATTGAGAATCATGCCTCACAAGATATCACTCAAAACACACAAGTGTATATAGGTGAAAGAAGATCGCCAAGCTCTCAACGCAAAAATCTGGGAAAAAGTGCTTACCATAGGCTTGCTTATGGATTCAATCTCCACTACTACGAAATAATCAATAATCATGATCAAAGGGTCTTGAGCCAGGTTGTAATGGGGTTAAGGTAAGGTACGTATAAATATGGAAAGTAGGCTACAAGTTCTTTGGAAGTTAAGCAAGTAATGCAAGAAAGTAATGAAGGATCAAGTCGTACCAAAATGAACACTAAGTTGCTCTAAAAATAAGATGATGCTTGAAATGAACTAAATTAATACTTTCTACTTTTTTTTTTGGTTTTTTTTATATATAAATATATATACTATGTATATATACTATGTATATATATTACAACAGCTTATGTAGGAGTTGTTGGTTATTGACACATACAATAATTGAAGGGAGCATCTATGAAAAATCTAGCAACTTAGTGAAATATATGAATGCAGATTGATCCAAAGTAAAATGCAGCATAACTTATATAATTTCCAGCAACAATGGTAGAAAGAATGGTCAAATGAATAGAAGTGATAAGATGAGTGTCACCGTTATTATTGTCACGAAAGGAATGGCTAAGGCTCAAAATTGGTTCACTAAGGGAAAAATAGGGTTAGGCTTTTTGGCCAAATTGTGTAAATCCTAAGTGCCCAAATCATCTCACGATTATTGACAATTCATGTAATCTCAACAGAAATCGTAAAGCAAGTTCTAGAAACAGAGATTCTGTAAAATGCTCACTAATGAAAGAAAAGGGAGCATAATAGTGATACACCAATTGGCTCAAAATCTCACCATTTGAGTGATTTAAAATTGCATGAATTCTCAACCCAAAGTTTAAACAGTCAATCACAATAATAAGCAGCAATATTAACAGTGTTCTATATCTACGATAAAGTAATATGGAAGAATTAAGGAAAAATACCAGTTTTACCTGGTTGGATTGTAGTTGAGAGATTTATTCATTGCCTTCTTCCGAACAAGGTTCGATAAAAGCTATAAGGGAATCCATTCAAAGGAGAAAAAAGTCATCAACTACTTAATTAAAACAAAACTCAAGATAGGCACAACATCGGTAGGTCCCTACCCCACATTTTAGTATAACATCACGGTGTTAGAGATTAGGCCCGAGGAAGCATATGATTCACACATTATGGTTATAGAAGATCATGCTGATTTTTTTTTTTTTTTAATTAAAAAGGCATAGTGTTCTACTTAACATAAACAATCAAGTGCAATGAAATAACATAAAAGTAAACAAGCTACAAGCAAGAAAGTAAAAGGAGATAACAAATTGAAAGAAAATAAATAAAATAAAATAAAATAAAATAAAGAAAAAGGATGGAGGAAAATATCACAAATTTTTTCTTTCCACTAGGAGTCTGCTGACGGTGTATCCTCACTGGTTGGATCTACTGGAAGTTGGGGGGCAGGGAAGTTTGTTGACGGTGGTTGCGGTGGTGGATCAGGGTCTGTGAAGCATGTCGCCAAATCGAACTCCATATCATCAATGAGCCGTTGATTTTGTGCTCCAGCCTCTTGCATCTTTTGAATCTGCACTACTATGAAGTCATACGGGTGGCCTGTCTTTCTAAACCACTCAGGAACTGTTGAAGTGCTCTTGTTCAAGCGCTAGCCTTCGTTTCTTTTTGAAACCGCACAAACTCAGTGTACTGCTGCTGCTATAGATCGCAAACTCGATCTAGACGGTCGGCCAAAGCACTGATCTGGACGCTCGATGGCTCTACCGAATGAGAGGATGAGGCTCCAGATGAAGGCATAAACACTCTAGCTGGGTTAGGAATCCTAACATCCGGAATCCCGGTAGGCGGATGTTGGGCTCCTCTAGCCACGCCTCTCTAGCTTCCCTGACTATTGTGCTCACGAGCCTATATTCAATACCATGTGGATGTCTAGTGGCGGTGATCATCTGCATGTTGATCATTTGTCTGATCCCTAGTGGTGTCATGTCACCAATATTTGAAAGCTCCGACAGACAGTCGTCCAATACATCTAATCTCTTAGCTAACCTAGTCACATACGGACCGAAACAACAATGCATCTTCTTCTGGGCGTCTACTATAAATGAACGGACTTGGCGAGCCAATAAATATCCCAAGTCTAGCTTCTTCCAATGTTGCATAGCCCAGAGAATAAAGACATCGATCATGTGGACGCCCAAAACGCTCCTCTCGGCCTGTAATGGTGTAAGCTAGTAGGGTATGAATGTAGCGGAGATGGTCCGGTAGGCTAGATGCCTTAGACCTGCTTGGGTAGTATGTTTTCGGCCTCATTACCAATGAATCCCACATGGCGTCATATGAAATTGGGTGGATGTAGAGACAACCCTGATACTCCTCCCCTGAGATTTCTTGTTCAGTCCATAATCCCAAATGCATTCCAAATTGTGGGACCGACATCGAGAACTCCCTTCCCCCAAGCCTAAAATAAATTGCATCAAGCTGATGCCAGTTTGTGATCATTCTTTGCGGGAAGAAGGTGCTTTGAGGAACTCGATCATAAGCTCACGGTAGGTTGGCTCAATGATATCAAAGAATCTCGCATATGGCAGAGTCTCGATCAGTGTGTGCACATCTTGAGCCAATCCCACTCTCTCTAGGGATGTGAAGTCTATGCAACGGCCCGCCATCACTTGCTTCCATCTCATGACTTGGAATCTACTTTCATTGTCTGCATTAGGGAATGTCCACAATGGATGACGGCTAGGTGTGGATGGATTCACGGCAGTGCTCTCCGAGGTCGGACTATTTCTTTGTGGTGGTGGAGGTGGAAGTCATGGTCTTGGTTACAGTCGTGGAGGAAGACGTTCCTTCACCACGCGATCGCTTGCTGGTAGCGACGCGTTTTAGTTGCTTTCTACGAGATTTATCGCAGTCCGTCATATCACCTAATGCAACGAATTATTAGTTTTTTGTAAAAATTCAAGTTAATGAAAGAAATAATCTACCGAATCAACAGCATAATGATTATACTTCGACTAACCAAAACTTGTATAAACTAATAAACCGATATATATCAATCTAATTTATCATGAACCAGCAATTGCAATTTAAATCTAAACATTATTCATGCTTTGCATGCTGTAGGCACATTTTATTTCCACCAAAACCCCACACTTATCAATTTCATAACCAACTACACCACAAACACAACACCTAATGTAGATTAACCTAACCAAGGTCATATAGTTACAAAATAGAGCCACCAAAATATCCTAGCATGTCCTAACAAAAGTATATGTCTAAAATAGAAGTGAAATCATAATAAAAAAAAAAATAATGCAACAAATGAAGGGACTTACCTGAGTTCGCTTAGGAAAGTGAGAAGGGTGAGATAGGGGTATAAGAACAACACCTTTGAGCTAAGAAAAACAAAAGGGAAGCAAAATTTTCGGAGGCCTCCACTTCTTATAGGCACGGTTTGACGGGTGAGGGTAAGGCCGTCGCGATCCTTTAGCCTTCTTTGGATGTTCCTTGGCACGGGCATTGGCACGGCCGTGCTTACCAGCACGGCTAGGGGTTGTGTCCCGTGCTGCCTTCGAAAGCCGTGACAATTACTCTTTATCCTTCAACACGGTCTTGACTCTGGCCGTGCTGATTGATACAGCCCGTGATGGCCATAGAAACCGTGGTGAAACGGAGTGTTTCTGGGCTTGCCTTTTGCCGACTCGAGTCGCCTTGCCCCCATACCTATAATTAACACATATGCATGTAATTAGATCATTAAACAAGTAGATATGGTCAAACAGAAGAGTTTGTCCTCTTCGATTCTATAAGTCCGAAAAAATTAAAATTAACCTAATTATTTTTAAGCAACTATAATAAAGTCAAATGAAAATAATGAAACAATCACAACTAATTAAAAACATGAAAGTATAATCCAAGTCGAATGTACAGAAGTGCTTATTTGCAGAGTCTTAAGCGTGACTCATTCGGATCACCCTTTCTGTGCATATAAAGCCAGGTCAACTCGTTGCTCACTATCCAACGAGTTACAATGATATCGCTTTAGCCAATGGCCGTTCACTTTGAAGTTCCCCTTCTCTGGATGATGCAACTCTACCACTCTATATGGAAAGACTTGTCCGATCTGAAATGGTCCAGACCAGCGAGTGCAGCTTCCGGGAAGCAGACGGCGAGTTGTAAAGCAACACTCGATCCCCAACCTGAAATTCCTTAGGCTCACGAATCCTTTGATCATGCCATTTCTTAGTCCTTGCTTTGTAAGTTGAGGAGTTTTCGTATGCCTGCTGGCGCCACTCATCTAGCTCACTCAGCTGCCATTGTCGCTCCTTACATGCAGAATCAATATCAAAGTTATAAGTTCTAAGGGCCCAAAGTGCCCTATGCTCTAACTCAACAGGCAAATGACATGACTTTCCATAAACAAGGCGATAGGGCGTAAAACCTATAGATGTCCTAAAAGCAGTCCTAAACGCCCATAATGCATCATCTAACTTAAGAGTCCAGTCCTTCCTACTGGTACTAACGGTTCTCTCTAAAATACGTTTAATACCCCTATTAATTACCTCAACCTACCCACTAGTCTGGGGGTGATAGGGAGTAGAGAACCGATGAGTAACTCCGTACCGCTTAAGTACTTTCTCTAATTGGGTGTTGCAGAAATGTGTTCCTCTATCACTAATAAGCACCCTAGGTATGCCAAACCTAGCAAACAATCGCTTAAGGAACCTGCAGACAACCCTAGCATCATCGATTGGCTACCGAGCTTCAGCCACTTAGAGAAATATTCAACAGCAACCAGAATGTACTTATTACCATACGAAGAGGGAAAGGGTCCCATGAAGTCAATGCCCCAGACATCAAAAATCTCAACGACTTGCACACTGGTTTGGGTCATCGCATCACGAGAAGAGATATTACCTGCGCGCTGGCAAGGGTCACAAACCTTAACAAATTTCCGTGCATCTTGGAAGAGCGTAGGCCAATAGAATCCTGCCTCTAGCACCTTCCTCGCAGTATGGTTTGCTGCTTGATGACCTCCAGTGGGTCCCTCATGGCATTGCTTCAATATTTGGAGAGTCTCCTCACCATATACACAACGGCGAATCACCTGATCTGCACATACTTTAAACAAAAAGGGATCTTCCCAAATATAGTATTTCAAATCAGCGAAGAATTTCTTCTTTTGCTAATACGTCATACCCTTTGGTAGAACCCTAGCAACCAAATAGTTAGCATAATTAGAAAACCAGGTAGTATCAGTGTATACCTGAGTGACATACAAATGTTCTTCTGGAAATCGATCATCTATGGTCGCCTCATCAAGTGCATCTAAGTGAGGATTTTCCAATCTCGATAAATGGTCCGCTGCCAGATTCTCTGCGCCCTTCTTATCCTTGATCTCGACGTCAAATTCTTGTAACAAAAGAATCCACCGAATCAATCTCGGTTTCGCATCATTTTTCAGGAATAAGTACCTCAATGACGAGTGGTCCGTGAAGACAATGGTTTTGGAGAGAACGAGGTATGATCTAAACTTGTCGAAGGCATAAACCACTGCCAATAACTCCTTCTCTGTGGTGGTGTAGTGTTCCTGGGCTCCTGATGAACATAGTCTTACACATATTTGCTTGCATATTATTGCATATGTTCTTAGCAATTATTGTGCTTTTATTCCCAGATCACCCGTGTTTTGTGTTCTTTTGCATTTCAGAAACATTTATAGGACCATCATCGGTGTTTAAGCAATTATAGATCAATACGTGCGGAAACGGACGAGAATTCATCAAGATCGGACAAGAGCCCGCAATGCATACATTGAGCACGGCCTGGACTCTGGCCGTGCTCAACCATTGGCTTTGATTCTTGAAATTGGCACTTTGGGCACGGTTTCCGTAGCCACCACGGCCTTCAGCACGGCCCGTGGTGGATAACACGGGGAGCAACACGGCCCATGGTGGCCAACACGGGGAGCAACACGGCCGTGGTGAAACCCTACTTGGTGAGATCCACAATTTCGACGGCTCGGACTTGGTAGCTAACCAAAGACTGACCTTGAACACCGCTGAGTTAAATATATAAGAAAAATGAATTTTTCTTAGAGAGAAGGGGGGAAGAAGTGACATAGAGCCCTGGCGGCTGGTTCGGTTTTTGCACAATACTGAGTGCGAGAGAGAGTTGCAGTGAGTAAGAATCCCGGAATCGTAAGATTCCGAGTGCAAAACAGTAGTGGAGCAATTCAAGAGGCAGTTTGGGAGATTAATCAAAGTGTAGATCTAGATTTGGAGCTGTTCATCCAATTCGAGAGAAAAGGGTGTACATGTTTTATTTTCATTATTCTTTCATTGTAATTTATTTCCTAGATTGTTTTAAACATGAACATGTTTAGCTAAATTGATTAAATCCATTGGGATTTCTTTGCTATGTTGGTTTGATATTATATTGTTGGATTGTTTGAGTTGGTTTTGTATTCTTCTTATTTTCAGTGTTAATAAGATTATGCATTATTCATGAGACGTTGTGAATTGTGATGTTTAGATTGCTTTATGAGATTGAGAAATCCGTTTGGCAATTGGAACTTTGAATAACAAGAACTGGTTAATAATCGCTTAGAGATAAGGATAATTAACTAGCCGGATTAAGAATTAACAAAGCTTCATAGAGGCGGATTAAAGCTTAATGCTAATTTAAGAATCAATCGTTAGGAAGAGATTCCAACTTTAGGTTATTAGGTTTAGGAATTCGGTTATCTCGAGAGAGAAACTGAATTCGGTTAAGAATTCATCCACGGGTAGCATAATTAAACTCACTGATCCTTTATCTTTTGTTCGGATGCCAACTAGTTTAGATTCCCTTTGGGTTTGTCTTCTTGTCTTGATTATTTCACTTATCAATTACTCCTGCATCTCCCTTAGAACTTAGCTCGTAGTTAATAGTTAGTTTAGAATTTATTCATCATCCATTTTAGGTTAATATAACAAAGAACAAAGAAGTAACTCTGGGCTTTCGCTTTCTCGAGGAATACGACATTGATACTCGCCATTAGTGCTAGACTGCATCGATAGGTACACTGCCTTAGATTGTAGCTAACACGAGTAGCACCCATCAAGTTTCTGGCGCCGTTGCCGGGGAATTATATGAAAACTAGAGTGAAATTTGCTATTTGTTAATTTAGCCTTTTTTTTTTCTTTCTTATTATTTTATGATTTTTATTTTTATTTGTTTATTTATTTTATTTTATTTGTACATATTTATTTAGCTTAAGTTTATGATTCAGATAGTGAATGATAAGGAGGTTCAATGCTAAACTCAAAATCTTTGTATGACGCATTGGAAAATGAGAATAGGAACCAAGAGAGTGCTAAAAATTAGGATACCCGTGCATCTTTAGAAGCTCGGGTGGAATCGTTTTGCAGGGCTACCGATCAACTCTCTTCTCCTATCCTTTCATCTCAAGTCTTTTGTGAATTTTGTTGTGGTTTACATGTGTGTAATGATTGTCCATTGTATAGTGATGTTGCTCATTGTTCTTATAACTGTGAACGGGTGAATTATACGAGAAGTTGGCCAAATGACTCGTATGGAAGCACCTACAATCAAGAGTGGAGCACTCATTCACCCTTTGGATGGAGCTTAGATGGCCAAGAACCACTAGGAATTCAGCAACTACATCAAGAAATTTAATGTTGCACCTTCAACTCAAGATGAAGAGTTAGTGTCAGAGGAGCTGATGATGAGGTTCATAACAAGTCTTGAGGAAAGATTCCAACAAACAGAGAGGATACTTGAAGATCAACAAGCCTCGATTAACAACATAGAGCATCAAGTAGGCTTAATCTTCAAGATACTAGCTGAAGAGCAATCGAGAACTCTATCAAACGCTACTGAATCCGAGGAACATTTGAGCGCCGTCACTTTGCGTTCAGGTGAGAATTTTTCTGGTTTATCTACTATGTTTGATGATGATGCTTCTGTGCAGGACGATTTCTTGAACATGGAGATGGAACCAGACAAGGAAGAGGCGAACATAATTCCTCTGAAAGACTATCAACAGGGAATGTCACGATTGATGATCTTTGAGTTGCGATTAGAGGAATTGTTGGTAGATTTTCCACAAGTCCCTTCGATGATGGAAGATGAGCACGAGTTATCCAATGAAGAAGTCTTGGAGGAGCTCGAGTTTCTTCTAGCAAGTGAACCAAGCCAGGGACTGAAGAAAACCATCAACACTCCTGAAGAAATGGCCCAACCGTCGATCCTTCCAATTGTTGAAACTCTAGCTTTCAAATTGGAAAAGCCCCTAGAGCATCATGACTACGTGCAAATATTTGAGGAGCGAGTTTTGCCCATCATACTGGCAGCTTGCTTGACTGTCGGGAAGAGGAAGTTGACGATTATCCCTCTAAGCGGATATTTGAAGCCATTTGCTTGGAAGAAGGATGGATGGTCGCCAATCCCCAACGTTTGCTTTTCACCATGAGTCCAGCTAAGAAGACTCATCACATCAAAAAGAAGCGCTTTTGGGAGGCACCCCAAACTTTATCTTTAATCTTTAATATTTTAACCTTTTGTTTTGAAACATTTTATTAGTTTTAGTTTTCATATTTTCAGTTTCGATTTTATTTCTTTATTTTATTATTTTCAGATTCTACCGAAGAGGCACTGAATTTCCACAACATCAGCCTCGATGGATGATCAGGGCAGTCCCCTAGATCTTTTTATTTTTCTGCATTTATTTACTTTATTTTTCATACATGTCATGCACTTGGATTGTATTACCTTTGTTCTCTTAGTTGAGCATTCCATGCGGGGTATCCATAACATTTTACACTGAGGACAGTGTGTTCTTCAACTGTGGGGTGCTTATGGATAAACCTTAATCTCTCATATGGATTTTTAATATATCTGAAATTGCTATGGCTAGATGTTGTGTATTTTTAGGAGATGTTAGGACACTGTGTTTTTATGCACTTGAGTATGCTATTTTTGAGCTGATTGATGACTTGATTTATAGAATTGTAGTTACTTTTCTTTGTTGTTCATTGTCCTTGGAAAACAATTTATGGTGTTTTACACATCAACCCTGCCGGGTTAAACCGGTGTTATTTAATTATTTTTTTCGAATTGTCGAATTTTAACTTAGAACGTTGATAATATCATATGCATGTGTTTCTTAAGTAATGATTCAGTTAATGATGTTGCGAACCAACTGCACCTAATACCACACCTAAAAGTGAGATTTTGAGCCAGTTGAGCATTCATTATACTTATGCTCTTTATATTTCTTGTTTGAGTGTGCATTGTACTTAACTTTGCTTCTAGAACTTGCTTTGTAATGCGTGTTGAAGTTACATGAATATTGTGAATACCATGAGATGATTTGGGCGATTTAGGATTCCCCACATTTGACCAAAAGCCTATCACCTTATGTTTCCATTAGTTAGCCAGTTTTTTAGCCTTAACCTTTTCTTCATAATCTACACCTATACACTTCAAATATACCATTCTTTACATTTATCTTTCCTTTACCCTTATGCTGGAATTTCTTTATGTGATATGTTCAACTTTATGTGGGATTAAAATGCTAGTTGCTATGTTGGTAAATTCACTAAATCTTTTTGATATTTTAAATGCTCCCTTTGATCCAATTTGTATTTGATATTCTTTATGTTTATTCGAGTTGTATGCAGCGGTCGCTAATAACCTGCTAGTTCATTTCTTTTGAAAAAAAAAAAGAAGAAGAAGAAGAAAAAATATATATAATAAACAAATCACTTTAATTATTTATCTTTTTATTGGATTTAGAGCATTTGCGAGCGTTATTCTATGAAGTAGGGATTTTAGTGAATGATTCTTTTTGTGATCTTAGGCATTTAATCCTTTGAGCATATACTATTGTTTATCGCACGAATTCCAGCATTTTCATACTTCTATCCAAATCTCCGTACCTTTACCTTAGCCCCATTTCAACCTTGGTAAAGACCCTTTGATTTTGGTATTTACTTATTCACAGTAGCGAAGATATGATTTATGAGCAAGCTTATAGTGAGCGAGTCTTGTGCATTTGCTTTAAGGGATTTGTTATTCACCTAATATACACTTTGAGCGACTTGAGTGATCCCTGTGAGGCATTGGTTCATGATGTTTGTGTTGAGTTGTCATTTAAGTTACTCATGCATTAATATTATTTCCATTCTTTGTTAATGATTTATGATTGAGTATCCTATGAGATGTGTTGAATACTCTCTGTTATGGACTAGGGGCATAAACTGAAAGGAATTGCTAACTGTAGTTTTATGAGGTGAGTTGTTAATTGCTTGAGGACAAGCAATAGCTTAAGTGTGGGGTAATTTGATGAACATAGTTTTACATATATTTGCTTGCATATTATTGCGTATGTTCTTAGCAATTATTGTGCTTTTATTCCCAGATCACCCGTGTTTTGTGTTCTTTTGCATTTCAGGAACATTTATAGGACCATCATCGGTGTTTAAGCAATTATAGATCAATACGTGCGGAAACGGATGAGAATTCATCAAGATCGGACAAGAGCCTGCAATGCATACATTGAGCACGGCCTGGACTCTGGCCGTGCTCAACCATTGGCTTTGATTCTTGAAATTGGCACTTTGGGCACAGTTTCCGTAGCTACCACAGCCTTCAGCACGGACCGTGGTGGATAACACGGGGAGCAACACGGCCCGTGGTGGCCAACACGGGGAGCAACACGGCCATGGTGAAACCCTACTTGGTGAGATCCACAGTTTCAGCACGGCCTGGACTTTGGCCGTGCTGAGTTAAATATATAAGAAAAATGAATTTTTCTTAGAGAAAAGGGGGGAAGAAGTGACATAGAGCCCTGGTTCGATTTTGCACAATCTTGAGTCACGAGAGAGTTGCGGTGGTAAGAATCCGAATCGTAAGATTCCGAGTGCAAAACAGTAGTGGAGCAATTCAAGAGGCAGTTTGGGAGATTAATCAAAGTGTAGATCTAGATTTGGAGCTGTTCATCCAATTCGAGAGAAAAGTACATGTTTTATTTTCATTATTCTTTCATTGTAATTGATTTCCTAGATTGTTTTAAACATGAACATGTTTAGCTAAATTGATTAAATCCATTGGGATTTCTTTGCTATGTTGGTTTGATATTATATTGTTGGATTGTTTGAGTTGGTTTTGTATTCTTCTTGTTTTCAGTGTTAATAAGATTATGCATTATTCATGAGACGTTGTGAATTGTGATGTTTAGATTGCTTTATGAGATTGATAAATCCGTTTGGCAATTGGAACTTTGAATAACAAGAACTGGTTAATAATCGCTTAGAGATAAGGATAATTAACTAGCCGAATTAAGAATTAACAAAGCTTCATAGAGGCGGATTAAAGCCTAATGCTAATTTAAGAATCAATCGTTAGGAAGAGATTCCAACTTTAGGTTATTAGGTTTAGGAATTCGGTTATCTCGAGAGAGAAACCGAATTCGGTTAAGAATTCATCCACAAGTAGCATAATTAGACTCACTGATCCTTTATCTTTTGTTCGGATGCCAACTAGTTTAGATTCCCTTTGGGTTTGTCTTCTTGTCTTGATTATTTCACTTATCAATTACTCCTGCATCTCCCTTAGAACTTAGCTCGTAGTTAATAGTTAGTTTAGAATTTATTCATCATCCATTTTAGGTTAATATAACAAAGAACAAAGAAGTAACTCTGGGCTTTCGCTTTCTCGAGGAATACGACCTTGATACTCGCCATTAGTGCTAGACTGCATCGATAGGTCCACTGCCTTAGATTGTAGCTAACACGAGTAGCACCCATCAGCTCCTGTCAAGGTCTTGCTAGCGTAGTAAATGGGTTGAAACTTCTTTTCAATCCTCTGTCCAAGCACAGCTCCAACTGCATAATCACTAGCATCGCACATCAGTTCAAAAGGCAGCCCCCAATCGGGAGAAACCATGATTGGGGGCGAAGTTTCTTAAGTAACTCAAAAGCTGCCACGCATGCATCATAAAAAATAAAAGGTACATCCTTAACTAACAATTGAGTGAGGGGCCTAGCAATCTTAGAAAAATCTCTAATAAATCTCCTATAAAACCCTGCATGGCCCAGAAAACTCCTAAAAGCCTTAACAGAACTAGGAGGAGGTAGCTTAGATATTACTTCTACCTTAGCTCTATCCACCTCCATCCCAGCCTGAGAGATCTTATGCCCTAAAACAATCCCCTCTCTCATCATGAAATGACATTTTTCCCAGTTTAGTACCAAGTTAGCCTCAATACATCTAGCTAACATGCGCTCAAGGTTTGCCAAACAAAGAGAGAAAGAATTACCAAAAATAGAGAAGTCATCCATAAATACCTCCATAGACTCCTCAATCATGTCCTCAAAAATAGCTGGTGCATTGCACAGTCCGAATGGCATCCGTCTATAAGCAAACATCCCATAAGGGCAGGTGAAGGTAGTCCTCTATTGGTCCTCAGGTGCAATAGGAATCTGAAAGTAACCTGAAAAGCCATCAAGAAAACAATAATACATGTGACCTGCTAAACGTTCAATCATCTGATCAATGAAAGGAAGAGGAAAGTGGTCCTTCCGAGTTGCATCATTAAGCCTATGGTAATCAATGCAAACTCGGGCTTTACCGTCCGAGTCGGGATCAGCTCATCCTTCTCATTCCTTACCATCATGATGCCTCCTTTCTTGGGTACAACTCGCAGGACTAACCCACGAATCGCCGGAAATGGGATATATCAAACCTACATCAAGAAGTTTAATTACCTCCTTCTTTACCACTTCTTTCCTGTTCGGATTGAGTCGTCTTTGAGGTGAGCGGTAGGCTGGCCCTCAATGAAATCTTATGAGAGCAGAAACTTGGATTTATGCCCGGGATATCGGCTATATTGAAAGCAAAGGCCTTCTTGTACTTCCTTAGAACTTCCAACAGCATGGCTTGTTCTTCAGGAGTTAGATCGGCTGCTATGATTACTGGTAAGCGCTTCTCTTCATCCAGGAAGGCATAAACCAAGTGGCTCGGTAACTCCTTCAGTTCTAAAACTGGTGGGTCTTCGAATGAAGTCTTTACTTTCCGCACCCCAGACCTGTCAAGAAAAAGATAGGGATCAGTTGACAAGCTCGGCTCAGAAGCCAATAAAACAGCGAGTTGCTCCAACACTTGCTCGTTGGACAACTCCTCCTCATCCTCAGCTAATGCTACTTGCAAAGGGTCAGAACATAAAATTTCTTGTAAATGGGACTCAACCACATCATCAATCACATCAATAGAACGTACAGTATTATCATAGTCCAGTGACTGTCTCATGGAAGTGGCCAGGTCAAAGGTAATGGTCTCATCATTAACTCTAAGCTTAAGCTTTTCATCGCTTACATCGATAACAGCCCTCGATGTAGCTAGGAAAGGCCTACCCAGGATAAGAGGCATAGTGCTATCACCCTCCATATCCATTACCACAAAATCTACAGGAAAGATAAATTTATCTACCTTTACAAGTACATCTTCAACAATACCTCTAGGAATTTTAACAGTCCTATCTGCTAATTGAACACTCATCCTAGTAGGCTTTGGCTCATGCAACCCTAATTTGGCAAATAAACTAGTGGGCATTAAGTTAATACTAGCTCCTAAATCAGCCAATGCACCACTAATTGATAAATCACCAATCATATAAGGGATAGTAAAACTCCCTGGATCTCGTCACTTGAGTGGCAGTTTGTTCTGGAGAATAGCTGAACACTCCTCGTTAAGCACCACCTGACCAAGATCCTCCAACTTCCTCTTGTTGCTCAAAATCTCCTTTAAGAACTTGGTGTATTTCGGCATCTGTGAAATTGCCTCAACAAAAGGTAAGTTAATTTTCAGCTACTTAAATAAGTCAAGAAACTTACTGTATTGCTTGTCCACCATATCCTGTCTCAACCTTGCAGGATATGGTACCGGGGGCTGATGCTCCCGCACAGGGCTCTTTTGCCTGTCTTCTTTCTTTCTCTCATTCTCTACCATCTCAAGGTCCGGTCCTTCCTTACCGGCTCGACTGCATGATTGTATTATCCTTATCAGCTAAAGGCGAAGAACCAGTCAAATTCTTACCTGAACGCAAGGTGATAGCTTTGCAATGCTCCCTCGGGTTTGACTCTGTAGTGCTAGGGAGCGATCCTGAAGGTCTCTCTGAAAGCATCTTAGAAATTTGGCCAATTTGAGTCTCCAAGTTCTGAATCGAGGCCTGCTGATTCCTAAGTGCACTATCAGTCTGCTGGAATCTTGTTTCTGTAGATGTCACAAACTTCATCATGAGCTCCTCTAAATTTGACTTCTTTTCTTGGGAGGAGGAGCTTGTGCAGCCCGGTGGTTGTTCTTTGTGGTATTGATGAAGTCTTTGGAAACTGGCGGACCACGGGCATTATTGTTCCTCCAACCGAAATTGGGGTGATTGCGCCATCCAGGGTTGTATGTATTACTTTGTAGGGGTTATTCTCTGTCTTGGGGCATTCCCATATAATCAACTGTTCAACATCGGAAGATATAGTAGAATTAAATGGAAAACTAATAGAAGATAAAGCAAACATACCTCCCGTGATGCGATTCGCCTTTATGTCGGGCCACTACAAAATTCGCAGCCAATGTTCGCTGCGTGAACCGTATCTGGAGTTGGTCGATCTTCTTGGCTAGAAGCTCCACTTGAGTACGCCAAGGCTGCTGTAGAGTCCACTTGGTTGACCACTCCTTGTCTTCCTGGTCGGCTCTAGAGGATTGCCATTGATAGTTGTTCATGGCCATTTCCTCTATCAAGTTCGAGCTTGCTCGGGCGTCTCTTGTTTAGCGCCCCACTGCTGCGGCATCCACCATCGCCTCGTTGCGAGGTTTAACCCACTGAAGGTCCGAACTGCATCCACACCGGCAATCCGTGATGTGGGCAGCATCTCAAAAGATCTTTAAATCTCTCCCATGCATCGACATGCTTTCATCATCAAACCGCACAAAAGAAGATATGTCATTTCTAAGTTTAGCAGTTTTAACGGGAGGAAAATACTTATATAAAATTTTTGACCAACGCCTTCCGGTAGTGATCGTCATTGTGGAAGAGATTGCAACCATCTCTTTGCTCTGTCCCTCAAGGAAAATGGAAATAATCTCAGCCGAATGGCATCATCGGTTGTTCCATTTATTTTGAATGTGTCACAAATCTCCAAAAAGTTGGAGATATGTGCATTGGGATCCTCGCTGGGCAATCCTCCAAACTGCACGCTTTGTTGGATCATCTGGATAACATTGGCCTTTATCTCAAAATTGTTGGCCGCTACAGCAGGTCTGACTATACTAGTTTTCATCCCATCCAAATATGGTCGAGCAAACTCGTACATCGTCCTCTGATCCTCATCGGCGTGGGGGTCATGGTCTTCCATCGTGTCTAGTCTATCCACAGGTACCTCAACCTCAATCTCCTCCTCTTCTAATTGCAACCTCTTTCTTAAGAGTCCGGGGATGGATTCGGATCACATAGAGGCTCTATAAGATTCGAGTTTGAGCTCCTGGTCATAAACTACCTGAAACCGAAAGTCCACACAACCACCGATCAACAAAAATAATATAATAATAAAATTAAAGAATAAATGAATAAAACAAATAATGACTAAATTAACATAAAAATAATTCACTCTAGTTCACCGTTCTGACTCCCGTAGCGAGCCAAAAACTTGATGGGCTCTTTATGCAACCTACACCTAAGGCGTTGAACCTCACGTGCAGCCTAGAACTAGTGAGTATCAAGGTCGTATCCACGGAGATCGGGTGAACCTAGAGTTACTACCTTGCTATGTTATCTAGTTTGAAATAGGGTGTGAAAGTTCTAACATACCGGTAATGGTTATGAGTGCAATTAAGTAAATGAAGGACAACAATGGAAAATTAAAAGACAATTGTAAAGAGAGAAATAAATCCAAAAGGGAGCCTAAGTGATGGAATTCTAAAGATGAATTTTATGGATTGCTAATCTTGCTTACCCGTTGCCTAAATCCCTGAATTGAATCCCGGTTCCTCTCTCGAGCTTACCGGATTCCTAAACTGCACTAACCTAATGGAATCTCTTCCTATCGGATTACTACAAATTAGCATTAAGTATGATTTAAGACTATTAAGAGTTGTTAGTTCTTAATCCGTGAGTAAATCAACCTCATCTCTAAGTGTTAACTACTAGTCCTTACTATTCAAAATCCAGTTGTAACAAGCATTTCTCAATGTCAAGAAACAACCTAATAAACAATTAATCCAACGTCTCAAATTAACCGCATCAAACTTTTATTCTTGAATAGCAAGAAGATTGCAAGAATGACAATTATAAAAACTAACAATTAAGCATAATCCATCAACAAAGGTGAACCCTAATGGATTCAAAAGATCTAGCTCATGTTCATAGTCAAAGCAATTAAAGAACAAAATAAGGAAAAACAAATTAAAGGTATGTACACCCTTCTCTTTCAAGTCGAATGAGAAACCCTAAATTTGCAAATTCAAAATCTCAAACCCTAGTTGCCTCTTGAATGCTCCCAAAGTTTGTCTTGATCTTCAATTCGATGTTGGAATAAGTGGAATCCCCCTTCAATTGATGAAAATTGATCTCTAGGTCTACAATTGAGGTATAGGAAATATTTGATTAAGTGTGTGTCTTGAATTGAGTCCAAAAATCGTCCTCTTCAATTAGAATTCAAAATCGCCTATATAGTTGATTCGTACGAGTCCAGGGCTATGATGATTGACGTAGAGTCCAGCTATGATGATTGACCGAGTCGGTGTCTTTGAGCCACCACAGGCCGTGCCCAAGCCGGTCGACTCCTTCCGGTGCTCAAGGCGGTCTTTGATCCACCACAGGCCGTCTTGGAGGCCGTGGTGGCTACCAAGTCGTGTTTGAAATGGCACAATTGGGGATAGCCTCTTGATAATTCAGTACGAGTCCAGGCCGTGCTCAACCCTCGGGGTGCTTGTTCTCGCCCAATTTGATGGATTTTGCTCCGTAATCACACGTATTTCCCTCGATTCGATGGTGTCCTTCAAAATGACTCAAACGAAAAGGGAAACAAAAGACAGGTGATTCTAGCATAAAACGGGATAATCATGCATAAAAATGTGAATAATTGGGCATGAAAACATGTGTAGTATGATGCTTATTATGTCCACTTCAATAACCAGGGGCCACTAGGATTTCAGCAACTACATCAGCAGCCGCAACAATCTATTCTCCCAGCTCAGTCTCCTCAGACTCAAGATAAAAAGCCTAACTTAGAGGAGCTGATGATGAAGTTTGTGTCCACTTCAGAGACTAGATTCCAGCAGATGGATGCAGCTCTTAAAAATTAGCAGGCCTCCATTCAGAACTGGGAGAATCAGGTAGCCAGATTTCTAAGATGGTGGCTGAGAGGCAGCCAGGGACTTTGCCTAATACTATAGAGTCCAACCCGAGAGAGCACGTGAAGGCTATCACTTTGCGATCAGGCAAGCAACTATCTAGTTATATTCCTAGTCCTGATGATGATGATGTTGTGCAAGTAAATTCAGATAAAAAAGATGTAGATAGCAAGGTGATGGAGCTAAAGAAGGTAGAGGGCAAGAAGAAGAGTCCTTTGAGGGAATACCAGCCCCTGATCCCATATCCTGCCAGGTTAAAGTAGGAGAAAGTCGATTAGTAGTTCAGTAAGTTTCTTGACTTGTTTAAACAACTATGAATTAACTTACCTTTTGTTGAAGCTATTTCGTAGATGCCTAGATATGCAAAGTTCTTAAAGGAGACCCTTAGCAATAAGAGAAAGTTAGATGACTGGTGACCCTAAATGAGGAGTGTTCGGCTATACTTCAGAATAAATTGCCAGAGAAGAAGTATGATCCAGGGAGTTTTATAATCCCTTATATGATTCGTGATTTGATAATTAGCAATGCTTTAGCTGACTTAGGAGTTAGCATTAATTTAATGCGTTACAGTTTGTTTACCAAGTTGGGGCTGAATGAGACTAAACCCACTAGGATGGGCATACAGTTAGCTGATAGGACTATTAAGTATCCTAAGGGTATTATAGAGGATGTACTTGCTAAGGTTGACAAATTTATATTTCCTGTTGACTTTATGATCATGGACATAGATGGTGAGAGTAATGTACCTTTAATTATAGGTCGACCTTTCCTTACAACGTGTAGGGCTATTATAGATGTTTGTGATGGAAAGCTTGAACTTAGGGTAGAGGATGAAACTATCACTTTTGATTTGAACAGTTCTATGAGACAATCCATAGATCATTGATGATACTGTGTTTTCTATTGATGTACTTCATGATGTTATTAATACACAGTTGCAGGAGATATTGCTTGATGATCCTTTACAAGTTTCCTGGCAAGAAGAGGATGAGCATGAGTTATCCAATGAGAGTGTGTTGGAGGAGCTTGCATTTTTGTTAGCTAATGAACCGAGCAATAATAATTATAAGTTTGTTGAGATTGACAAGGTAGGTGTGCAAAAATTAAGGCCATCACTTGAGGAATCACCAATCCTTGAGTTGAAAGAGCTCCCAAAGCATCTCAACTATGCATATCTGGATGAGGACAACAGGTTGCCTGTTATTCTAGCAGTGGACTTGACACTTGAGGAAAGGGAGATGACTTTAGCCTCTCTTAGGAAGTACTAGAAGGTGTTTGCTTGGAAAATTGCTGGCATTCCTAGGATTAGTCATAGCTATTACTCACACAAAATCCTTATGGAGGACAATTACAAACCAATGGTGCAACCATAGCGCAGACTGAACCTGAACATGAAGGACGTGGTTAAAAAGGAGGTAATTAAACTTCTTAATGCAGGTTTGATTTACCCTATCTCTGATAGTTCATAGGTCAGTCCTGTGTAAGTGGTTACCAAGAAGGGAGGTATGACTATGGTTAAAAATGAGAAGGACGAGCTTATATTGACTTGAAAGGTAACATGCTATCGAGTGTGCATAGATTACAGGAGGCTAAATGATGCCACTTGAAAGGACCATTTTCCCCTTCCTTCTATTGACCAAATGTTGGAAAGGTTATCTAGGCATATGTTTTACTATTTTCTAGATGGTAATTTAGGTTACTTCTAGATTCCCATTGCACTTGAAGACCAAAAGAAGACAACCTTTACATGCCCATATGGTACATTTACTTGTAGGAGAATGCCATTCGGATTGTGCATTGCACTTGCGACTTTTTGAAGGTGTATAATGGCGATCTTCCATGACATGATTAAGTAATCCATGGAGGCCTTTATGGATGATTTTTCTATATTTGGTAACTTCTTCACTCACTGTTTGCATAATCTGGAACGCATGCTTGAGCATGTTATGGATGGTAACCTAGTCCTTGATTGGGAAAATGTCATTTTATGGTTAGGGAAGATATAGTATTGGGGCATAAAATTTCGCATGAGGGGATGGAGGTCGATAGGGCCAAGGTGGATACTATTGCTAAATTACCCCCACCTAGTTCGGTTAAGGCTGTTAGGAGCTTCTTAGGTCATGCAGGTTTCTATAGGAAGTTCATTAAGGACTTCTTTAAGATTGCTAGACCTTTAACTCAATTGCTTGTAAAAGATGTACCTTTTGTATTTTTTGATGTTTGTTTGCAGGCTTTTGAGGTGTTGAAGAAGAAACTAACCACAACCCCGATTATGGTTTCACCTAATTGGGAGCTACCATTTTAGGTTATGTGCGATGCTAGAGATTTTACAGTTGGAGCTGTTTTAGGACAGAGGAGAGATAAGAAGTTTCTACCAATCTATTATGCTAGCAAGATATTAACTGATGCCTAGGAGAACTACACCACTACTGACAAGGAGCTTCTAGCTATTATTTTTTGCATTTAACAAGTTCAAATCTTATTTGGTGCTATCAAAGACATTGGTCTACACGGACCATTCCGCACTCAGGTACTTGTTCAATAACAATGATGCAAAGCCTAGACTCATTCATTGGATTCTGTTATTGTAGGAGTTCGATATTGAGATCAAAGATAAGAAAGGTGCTGAGAACTTGGCAACAGACCACATTTCTAGGCTAGAAAACTAGACTTTTGAGGCACTTGATGAGAGGGCGATTGATGACAATTTTCTGAATGAGTTCTTATGCTCAGTTCAAGTTAATTTTGATATCCCTTGGTTTTTTGACTTTGCAAACTATCTGGTTACTAAAGTCCTTCCGAAGGGTATGAAATTTTAGTAGAAGAATTCTTTTCTAAATTGAAATACTACATTTGGGAGGACCTTCTTGTTTAGAGTTTGTGCAGATCAGGTTATTCGGCGATGTGTACATGGGGAGGAGATCCTCTAGATTTTGAGACATTACTATGAAGGACCAACATGAGGTCATCAAGCTGCAAAACACATAACTAGGAAGGTGCTAGACTCTGGATTCTACTGACCGACGATCTTTAGGGATGCTAGAGCATTTGTTCAGGTTTGTCATGCACACCAAAGATCAGGTAACATCTCTGCTCATGATGAGATGCCCCAAATGAGCATTCAAGCTGTTGAGATTTTTGATGATTGGGGCATCGATTTCATGGGACCTATCCTTCTTTCTATGGTAATAAATACATCTTGGTTGCTGTTGAGTACTTCTCTAAGTGGCCAGAAGCGCAAGCCTTTTCCACTGATGATGCTAGGACAGTTATGATATTCCTCAAAAGAATATTTGCTAGTTTTGGGACACCTAAGGCTCTTATTAGTGACAGCGGACTCATTTTTGTAATGCCCAATTAGAAAAGGTGCTTAAATGCTATGGTGTATCACAAAGGTCTTCTACACCCTATCACCCACGAACCAGTGGGCAAGTGGAGGTTACTAATAGGGGTTTGAAATGGATTTTAAAGAAAACTGTAGAAGTGAGTAGGAAGCATTGGGCGGGGAAGCTAGATGATGCCTTCTGGGCATTTAGGATGGCCTATCGTACTTCAATTGGTTACACCATATAGGCTAGTGGTATATTTATCAAAATAAGAAAATAACTCTGTAAAATGTGTATATTTATGAATTTGAGAAAACGACCCTGTAGAAGTGGTATATTTATCAATATAGGAAAATAACCCCGTAAAACGTGTATATTTATGTATTTGACAAAACAGCCCCATAACAGTGCAAATAATTTAATATGAGAAAATAACACCGTAATAGTTGTATATTTATCGATATAAGAAAATAAACCCGTAAAATGTGTATATTTACCGATATAAGAAAATAACCTCGTTGACATGTATATTTATGAATTTTAGAAAACAACCCCATGATAGTGCTAATAATTTAATATGAGAAAACGACCTCGTAAAGTGGAATATTTATCAATATAAGAAAATAATGTAAAACGTGTACATTTATGAATATGAGAAAACGACCTCGTCGAAGTGGTATATTTATCAATATAAGAAAATAACCCCGTATAATGTGTATATTTATGAATTTGAGAAGACAGCCCCACAATACTGCTAAAAATTTAATATGAGAAAACAGCCCCGTAAAAGTAGTATATTTATCAATATAAGAAAATGACCACGTAAAACGTGTATATTTATGAATTTGAGAAAACGACCTCGTAAATAGGGTAGATTTGTCGATATAAGAAAATAACCTCGGAAGACGTGTATATTTATGAATTTTGGAAAACGATCTTGTGGAAGTGGTATGTTTATAAATATAAGAAAATAACCCCGTGAAACGTATATATTTATGATTTTGAGAAAACAACCCTATAATAGTGTTAATAATTTAATATGAGAGAACGACCCTGTATAAGTTGTATATTTATCAATATAAGAAAATAACCCCGTAAAACGTGCATATTTATAAATTTTAGAAAATGACCTCGTAATAGTGCTAACAAAATAATATGAGAAAACGACCCCGTAAAAGTGGTCTATTTATCAAAATAAGAAAATAACCCCGTAAAACATGTATAGTTGTTAATTTGAGAAAATGACTCCGTAGAAGTGGTATATTTATTAATACAAGAAAATAAACTCGTAAAACATGTATATTTATGAATTTGGGAAAACAACCCCGTGAATGTGGTATATTTATCGATATAAGAAAATAACCTCGTAAACCTGTATATTTATGAATTTGAGAAAACAACCCCATAATAGTGCAAATAATTTAATAGGGGAAAACGACCCCGTAAAAGTTATATCGCTATCAAGATAAGAAATTAAATCCGTAAAACGTATATATTTAAGAATTTGAGAAAACAACCCCTTAGAAGTGGTATATTTATCAATATAAAAGAATAACCCCATAAAACGTGTATATTTATGAAATTAAGAAAGCAGCTCTATAATAGTGCTAATAATTTAATATGAGAAAACGACCCCATAAAAGTGATATATTTATCCATATCAGAAAATCACCCGATAAAACGTGTATATTTATGAATTTGGAAAAATGACCTAGTAAAATAACCTCGTAAAACGTGTATATGTATAAATTTTAGAAAATGATCCAGTGGAAGTGGTATATTTATAAATATAAGAAAGTTCTCCATTAAATGTCTATATTTTTAAATTTGAGAAGACAATCCCATAATAGTGCTAGTAATTTAATATGAGAAAACGACACCATAAAAGTTGTATGTTTATCAATATAAGAAAATAATCCCGTAAAGTGGTATATTTATCAAAAGAAGAAAATAATCTCGTAAAACGTGTATAGTTATAAATTTGAGAAAACAATTCCAGAATAGTGATAATAATTTAATATGAGTAAACGACCCTGTAAAAGTGGTATATTTATCAAAATAAGAAAATAACCCCGTAAAATGTGTATATTTATGAATTTGAGAAAACGACCCCGTAGAAGTGGTATATTTATCCATATAAGAAAACAACCCCGTAAAACATGTATATTTATGAATTTGAGAAAACGACCCCGTAGAGGTTGTATATTTATCAAAATAAGAAAATAACTCCGTAAAACGTGTATATTTTTGAATTTGAGAAAACGACCTCATAGAAGTGGTATATTTGTCAATATCAGAAAATAACCCCGTAAAACGTGTATATTTATGAGTTTGAGAAAACAGCCCCATTATAGTGCAAATAATTTAATATGAGAAAACGACACTGTAAAAGTTGTATATTTTTCAATTTAAGAAAATAAACCCATAAAACGTATATATTAATAAATTTGAGGAAACGACCTCGGAATAGTGCTAATAGAATAATATGAGAAAAGAACCCCATAAAAATGGTATATTTATTAAAATAAGAAAATAACTCCATCGAACGTGTATACTTATGAATTTGAGAAGATGACCTCGTAAATAGGGTATATTTGTCGATATTAAAAAATAACCTTGTAGACATGTATATCTATGAATTGGAGAAAACAACCCCATAATAGTGCTAATAATTTAATATGAGAAAACGACCACGTAAAGTGGTATATTTATCAATATAAAAAAATAAATTAAACGTGTATATTTATGAATTTGAGAAAATGACCATTTAGAAGTAGTATACTTATCAATATAAGAAAATAATCCCGTAAAACGTGTATATTTATGAATTTTAGAAAACAGCCCAATAATAGTGCTAATAATTTAATATGAGAAAACGACCCCAAAAAAAGTGATATATTTATCAATATCAGAAAATGACACCGTAAAATGTGTATCTTTATAAATTTGAGATAACGACCTCGTAAATAGGGTAGATTTGTCAATATAAGAAAATAACCTCGTAAAATGTGTATATTTATGAATTTTAGAAAACGATCCCATCGAAGTGGTATATTTATCAATATAAGAAAATAAACTTGTAAAATGTGTATATTTTTAAATTTTAGAGAACAACCACATAATAGTTCTAATAAATTAATATGAGAAAACGACCCCGTAAAAGTGGTATATTTATCAATATAAGTAAAACGTGTATATTTAAGAATTTTAGAAAACGACCTCGTAAATAGGGTAGATTTTTCTATATAATCAAATAGCCTCGTAAAATGTGCATATTTATGAATTTGAGAAAACAATTCGAGAATAATGCTAATAATTTAATATGAGTAAACGACCCTGTAAAAGTGGTATATTTATCAAAGTACGAAAATAACCCCGTAAAGGGTGTATATTTATGAAATTGAGAAAACGACCTTGTAGAAGTGGTATATTTATCAACATAAGAAAATAACCCCGTAAAACGTGTATATTTATGAATTTGAGAAAACGAACCCATAAAAGTGGTATATTTATCAATACAAGAAAATAACCCCCTAAAAACGTATATATTTATGAATTTGAGAAAACGACCCCGTAGAAGTGGTATATTTATCAATATAAGAAAATAACCCCGTAAAACGTATATATTTATGAATTTGAGAAAACAACCCCGTAAATGGGGTATATTTGTTGATATAAGAAGATAACCTCGTAAATGTGTATATTTATGAATTTGAGAAAACAACCCCATTATAGTGCTAATAATTTAATATGAGAAAACGACCCCGTAAAAGTGGTATGTTTATCAAAATAAGAAAATAACTCCGTAAAACGTGTATATTTATGAATTTGAGAAAACGACCTTGTAGAACTGGTATATTTATCAATATATGAGAATAAACTCGTAAAACGTGTATATTTATGAATTTGAGAAAATAGCTGTATAATAGTGCTAATAATTTAATATGAGAAAACGACCTTGTAAAAGTTGTATATTTATCAATATAAGAAAATAATCACATAAAACGTGTATATTTATAAATTCGAGAAAATGACATCGTATTAGTGCTAATAAAATAATATGAGAAAAAGACCCCGTAAAAGTGGTATATTTATCAAAATAAGAAAATAACTCCGTAAAACGTGTATATTTATGAATTTGAGAAAATAACCTCGTAAATAGGGTAAATTTGTCGATATAAGAAAATAACCTTGTTAAACGTGTATATTTATGAATTTTAGAAAATGATCCCATGGAATTGTTATATTTATCAATATAAGAAAATTTCTCGTAAAACGTGTATATTTATGAATTTGAGAAAATAAACCCATAATAGTGCTAATAATTTAATATGAGAACACGACACCGTAAAATTTGTATATTTATCAATATAAGAAAATAACTTCGTAAAACGTGTATATTTATGAATTTGAGAAAACAACCCCATAATAGTGGTAATAATTTAATATGAGAAAACGACCCCGTAAAAGTGGTATATTTATGAATATAAGAAAATAACTCTGTAAAAAGTGTATATTTATAAATTTGAGAAAATAACTTCGTAAAACGTGTATATTTATGAATTTGAAAAAATAACCCCACAATAGTGCTAATAATTTAATATGAGAAAACGACCCTATAAAAGTGGTATATATATCAATATAAGAAAATAACCCCGTAAAACCTGTATATTTATGAATATGAGAAAACGACTTGTAATAGTGGTATATTTAGGAATATAAGAAAATAACCCCATAAAACGTGTATATTTATGAATTTGAGAAAACGACCGTGTAGAAGTGTTGTATTTATCAATATAAGAAATTGACCCTGTAAAAACGTGTATATTTATGAATTTGAGAAAACGACTTCGTAAATAAGGTAGATTTGTCAATATAAGAAAATAACCTCGTAAAATGTGCATATTTATGAATTTGAGAAAACAACCCCATAATAGTGCTAATAATTTAATATGAGAAAACGACACCGTAAAAGTTGATAGAAATTACCAATTTAGCAACGATACACCCCATTAGCTAAAGAGTTATGATACATATGGATTGCAAATTAACACCCTCCAATAGTTTGAAACAACCCTAGATCTTTCAAGATTGAAGTTAGATTAACTATTCCAATCATTTTATCAAATTGAATGGTGATAAAATAATTAGAACAGCACTTTGATTTTCTCAACACGCCGCAAACAAGAAAGTTTGATAAGTAAAGAATGAAAAAACAAAGATTTTGGATTTTTTAACGCCACAAGTAGGATAGCTTGATAAGTTCTATAGTTCATACAAGAACTAAAAACAAAACGCTCACAAGTGCTCAAAATAACTTTTGTATATATCAATGGTGTGCTTTATAAAGGATTCAAGCCTTCTTTATATAGGCAAAGGTTGAGAAAAAAGAAAGTCATTAGCTAACACATATGTAACTCCTACATTAAATGACAGCTCCATAACTCCTAAAAAACAGCCCACTACTTTGCCTTAATAAAACAGAACGTTTTTAAACCATTAAAGCTTATGTTTCCTTATCCTTTATCCTTTGTTATGCATACTTAATAAGATTAAAAAAACCTAATTTCAACAAACAGAAATATTTTTGGCCCATTGAACTTTTAACCTACAGACTTATTCCATTAGGCTTTTTATTTTTCAAACTGATTCCATTGGCCTTTCATTCTCCAACTGATTCCATTGGGCTTTTATTCATCAACCTAGACTTTGGCTTGCTTGAAGTATGTTGAACACCTTTAACTCTTCTTGCTTCCATGAAATTGGCTTGTTCAAGTCATGCATATTTTGTTTACACCAAATTTGATCTATGAAGGAGATTAAGGCCTCTTTTATCTTTTTAGTTCTAGCACGTGTGATTGGACCTTCGTACATGGTTAATGGATCCTCGACTTTCTGGTTCATGTCATCCTTGGCCAATTGATGATTAGTTTGTAGGTCCTCATCAAAAGTTGTATATTTATCAATATAAGAAAATAACTTCGTAAAATGCGTATATTTATGAATTTGAGAAAACAACCCCATAATAGTGGCAATAATTTAATATGAGAAAACGACCACGTAAAAGTGGTATATTTATCAATATAAGATAATAAGCCTATAAAACGTGTATATTTATGAATTTGAGAAAACGACCTCGTAATAGTGCTAATAATTTAATATGAGAAAACAACCCCGTAAAAGTGGTATATTTATCAAAATAAGAAAATAAACAAGATTTCAAAATTAAGTCAACAGTAAGAGCATCGAAACAAAGTGAAAAATTTTCAAAATTTTACAAAAAATTGCACAAAGAATAAACAAATAACTAAGATGGGATAAATATCACCCACCCCACACTTGAAGGACACACTGTCCTCAGTGTACAAAATATATGAAATGAAAAAGGAAAAAGAAACTAATCATACGATTATGGCTCCGGGAGTAAAAAGAGGTGCATCAGCGGGTATATCGTATTTGGTAGTGCATGGTGGAGGAGTGGCTGCTCTCCGAGGATCGGAAGTAGTGTCACATGCGGAGCTGGTGGATCAGCAGGGAGGCATCAATAGGAGGCTCGTCAGGCCGTGTTGAAAGGTGCTCGGTCGGAGAGGGAGGGCCGGCCTAGATCATCCGGCTAGAGGGATGTCAAAATAGCTCGCTCTGGAACCCGGCTCTGTGGAGGCGGTGCAAAGTATGTAGCAAAATATCATCAAACATGTCATTGGCCATAGAGGCCTCTAACCTACCTCCCTGCTTTCAATCAGGGCTTGAAGCATAGCCCTCTGCCTCTCAAATTGAGCCATCATCGGCTCAAAACTCGACTGTGTAAAGGTCCTGTTGAAAAGCCTCTTGTCGAATGAAATGTTACTGCCGCTCCTCCTGCCAACCTCTGCACTCTAAGCTGCAGCTCTCTAAACTCAATTGGGGAGACTCCTAAAACAGCTGAAGAAGACCCAGAAGGAGCTGAAGTAGACGGTCTGGAGGAAGACTCCGGAATATTAGAAGAAGGTGGGACATCCTGTGTACCATGGGCTCGTGGGGCAGGTCGCTCCTCTCTGAGTGCTACCAAGAGAGCATTCCTTAGTCTATACTCTGGTCCTAGCGGACCCTGCCTACGAGTCACCATCCCCATACTAACCATCTGGGGAAGTCCCAACGTTTCCATCACCCCCAGCTCTGTCAAATGTGGTACCGCTTCCTCCAAAACTCCTAAGCTCTTAGCCAGTCGAGTAATGTAAGTCCCAAAATAGAAAAATACCTTCTTTGAGTTGTTGCAGAAGGCACTGATCTGTCTGGCCAATAAGTAACCCATGTCGTGGTGGTCTTTGGTGCATCTTGTAAAGTATAAACAGTCCGGTTGGGTAACTACACCACCACTATCTCCCCCTGCCGGTGATGGTCCTAGCCAAATGCATGCAAGTACCGCATGATCCCTCGAGGCAAGTTAGGCGCCTTGGGTAGCACTGTAACCCTCAGTGTCATCGGAAATCTCAGCCCACATCTACGGATATGACACACCAGCGGTGTGTATACGTGACTATAAACCTCTCCGGTTGCATCCTCCTCGGTCCACAAGCCTAAGTGTACCCCAAATCGCTGTACACTCATCGTGAAAGTCTGCCTTGATAGTCCGAAGCGATCGCATCCGGTTGTTGGAAGTCCCATGGCCCGGCTTTCGCGGAAAGAAAGTGCTAGCAATCTCCACGGTCAACTCCCTATATGTTGGTTCAACAATGTCAAAGAAATGTTGAAATGGGGGCGTCTCGAGATATCGGTGATTGCGGTACCGCAAGTCCAACAGTCTCCAAGTCTTTGGCTAGTCTATCCTACGCCCCTTTCCCAAATCTTTGTGCCTCATCGATTGATATCTCTGCTCAAAGGTGGGCTGCCCTTGGAAAAGTAGGAATCAATGGCACTGCGGTGGTCTAATTTGGCCTGAACTAGTCGGTGCAGCACCTGATGATCAAGAGGAAGAGGAACCATCGGTCCGCCTCCTCTTGTAAACTCCTGATCCTCGTCTGGTGGACATGGTACCTGAAAAGGAAACTTTTAGTACTAAGGATCAACAAAATTCTGGCAGCATAACGGCATAAAATAGACAAACCAAATGATTTAACTCGATAAAATTAAACTGCTCAATGTCCTCCAAAGAAAATTTAATCCACAACACTGCCAACCGATGCTAACCAATTAAATTTGCAATTCATCCATATGGAGTTTACTTTGCCATAATCCATCACAAGGCAAACCAACATGCTAATATAAAACAGACACAAACAGAGTCTACTATCTATGACAGAGCCTATTGTTTAGCGACCGACAATAATAATAAAGAGAAAAATAAGGAATTAATCACAATCATAAATAATGGTAGAAAAGAAAAACGGAAAATATGAGCAAGTTAAGTATATAAACTATATTAAAGAAAATAAAAGAAAATTAAGCACAAACATGAATGTAAATGCATACACCAAATAATAAAATAAGGAAATAAACAAAAAATAAAAAAAAAATAAAAAATTGAAACACAAAATTCGAACACAAAGAAAATATAAATTCGAACTAATATCAAAATAAAATAATGAAAAATGAAGTTGGAGGGTACACTAAAACTGACTGCGGTGCCCACCATCAAAACAACAATCAAAGCTTCTAAAGGCGGACTGCACTAATCACTTGAAGAAACAGCACGAGTCTATCGCGCTTCGGATCTTCCCGTCACTACAAAGCTCATTCTCAGCACAGCACCAACGACAAGCTTATGAGAAAGGAAAGACTGACTCTCTAACAGAGAAGGCTGAGACACTGGAGTCAATGAAAACAACAAGACAGACATGATCCTAACTCCAGCGATTGCAAGAAAAATCTTAACTTAGGTCGGAAGGAAATCTAAACCTAAGCTCTGATACCAACTTTGTCACGACCCCACCCGTGGGCCCGTTACCGGCACTAGGGAATGGGTAGGCTTAAGGCCACCAAAACCTGTGGTAAGCCTGACACTCACTGACTTAAACAAATCTCATCTCAAATTAATATTATTAAAGCCACAATTTATCTTAATAGTTACACTTTACAAAATTACTTCGGTCTACCAGAAAAACTAGGCGAGACCCGGGCTCGGAAAATTACAACCGATACATCTACTATTACTACTGCGGAGAATCTAAGATTTTACAACTTAACATACCAAATCAAATACATCACCCGATGATGAAGGAGTCGGGTTACTGAATAAGAGTCGCGAGAGGACTAACAGTCACGAATCTAAAAAACAGTAAAAATGAGACTGTCAGTCTCGAGAGTGAGTTAAAATCATATATCTATAACTGTTTCAAATATCTCAATGTCACCTTATTTAATTTTAAAATAATTAATAAATCACGTGAACCATACGTGTCATGTTAAAACATATGTGTCATGCCATGCTTAAACAAAATTTATTCCACATGCAACGGGACGGAGTACTTCAGTAAAACTCTAATCCCAACTCTAAAATCTCGATTATTTCAACACTTATGTCTCAACTAACCTCAACTCTATCATCTCAAACCTCTCATTCCAACAGGACTGGCGCCCAGAGAGCAAAGCTCAACCAGGGACCTTACCTCCAGTCCGGTCACTTAACTCTCAGCCTTAGCCTTTCGGCTCTCTTATCCAATAAGGCAGAGCTTAGCTCGACCAGGGACCTTACCTCCAGTCTGGTCACTTAAATTTCCAAATAAGCCGGCGCCCAGAGAGCAATGCTCGACCAGGGACCTTTACTCCGGCAACCACACTCTACTAAGCCTAGAGAGCGATGCTCGACCAAGGCAGGTCCTAATCTTTCTTTCTTAAAATTTTTACCTCTTTACCCTTTTCCTATCTCTCTCATATTATATTGGAACACTCATCCAACTCCTATGTTCTACTGCCGTCCCATCCTGAGTCATCATGCAATATTAAAATTGGTGATAAAGGAAAAACATATTTAAATAGTAATTAAAAGCATCATGAAAATAATGATAATAATTAAATGAAAAATTAAAATTTGCAAATGAATAATCACAGTAGCAAATCAAATTTTATGCATGACACGTGCATAAGCGATATATGACTTTAACTCACAGAATTGGGCGACCTCCTAGCTCTGCTCCGGTGCCTCGGTAGGAGAGAGCCGAACGAACGGACAATCTAGTCACGGAAAACAATTTATTAAAACGCTGAAACAATCGATCTTTAATCCTAGGTCTAGACTCCTAGGACTGACTGTCTAAGAATCTCGACTCGGGAGAATTCTACCGAAAATCCGGCAGAACCTCCCCTACAACACGAACATTACCCCCCGTAAATACGGGTCTAGGACCTGCCAGGAAAACACTCCAAATATCCAACAATTAAAACAACGGGAGTCGGGTCCCCAAACTTCACTATTTCCCGACTCCGCCACACGGCACAAAATACGACTATGGCAGGCCAACTGACAGACAAATTATATTTGACTCACAATATCATCAAATACACAATATAATCCACTAGAAACAATTAAACCAAGAATTTCTAAAATTAACGAGCCAAAGAAAATTACCGAGACGCTCGATCGCTCGGTCGACTCACCTCCGGCCGCCGGAGTCCGATCGACGATCCGAACACACCATCGAACTCACAACGACGCGCTGAAGACGATCCCTGCTTCCGATTTTCCGATTTGACACCCGATCATCCGAAGAGATTTGCGGACGATCTCGACCGTCGATTCACAAACGAAGCCCGATCGCCACGAAACCGGTGCCATTTCGAAGCTTGAGCTGAGGAGAGTCGGGATACGTCCTCCGATCGTCCATCCTCCGCCGGAGCTCGCCGGAAAAACCGAAAACACTGCCACCACGAACTCTCTCCTCCGGCCACCAAAACCGGCCGCCCAAAGGAAGCTCTCCAAGGGAGTTGATCGCCACTAGGATCGGTAGGAAGGCCAAAAACCGGCTGGCGCGCGCCGTAGCCTCTCTCTCTCTCTTCCCGGCGCCGCACTCTCTCTCTCTTCCTTTCTTCTTCCCCGATTTTCTTTCCTTTCAATATCGACATTTGACCCCTGAACTTTTCCTTATTACAATTTAGTCCCTCAACTTTCTTAATTACTTACAATTTCATCCTGCAGAATTCCAATTTGACCCCCGAACTTCTTTTAGCCTTTCAATTAAGCCCTTAACTAATTAATTTGGGCCAAATCCGAATTATTGAAAATACATAATTACAAAAATACCCCTGACCGACATATTTATTTACAAAAATACCAAGCTCACAAATTTCCATTAAAACCCCATAAAAATAAAATTATACTTTTAATCCTTATTCCAAAATAATCCTCCAATTAAATCCTACACACAATTAAATTAAATAATCAATTTCCAACTTAAAATTTAATACTACTAATCAATTATAATACCAATTTTCCCAAAAAGTTTTTATAAAAACATCCTTTATAATTTCTTCCAAAATTTTTCAATATATAATTTTACTTATATAAATATGCATTTGGGAAAATTTTGAATAACCAAAATATAATCATTTCTCAAATAATTTACTTGAATAATTTCTTAAAATTTCAAACTAATTGGGTATAGAAAATAACTCATTTATTTATCTAACATGAACATTCAAAATTTGTATTTAAATCATTCCAATTAAACCGAATAAAAATAAAGCTAAAATTAACTTAAATAAAAACTCATTATTAAATATATAAAAATTCCGAGTGTTACATAGAGGGATAATCGTCAATGTCCTCTTCCCGACTATCAAGCAAGCTGCCAGTATGATGGGCAAGACTCGCTCCTCGTATAATTGCACGTAGTCATGATGCTATAGGGGCTCTTCCAATTTGAAAGCTGAAGTTTCACCAATTGGAAGGATTGACGGTTGGGCAATTTCTTCAGGAACGTCAATGGTTTCCTCTAGTCCTTGTCTTGGTTCACTTACTAGAAGAAACTTGAGCTCCTCCAAGACTTCTTCATTGGATAACTCATGCTCATCTTCCATCATCGAAGGGACTTGTGGAAAATCCACTAAAAATTTCTCTAACTGCAACTCAGCATCATCGACTGTACGTTCCTGTTGGTAGTCTTTCAGAGGGATCATGTTTGCCTCTTCCTTTTCTGGTTCTATCTCCATGTTCAAGAAATCGTCCTACACAGAAGCATCATCGTCAAACATAGTAGATAAACCAGAAAAATTCTCACCTGAGCATAAGTAGCTCAAGTGTTCCTCGGATTCAGTAGTGTTTGATGGAGTTCCCAATTGCTCTTCAGCTAGTAACTTGAAGATTAAGCCTACTTAATGCTCTATGTTATTAATCGAGGCTTGTTGATCTTCAAGTATCCTCTCTGTTTGTTGGAATCTATCATCAAGACTTGTAATGAACCTCATTATCAGCTCCTCCGACACTAACTCTTCATCTTGAGTTGAAGGTGCAAGATTAGGGCCGATGTGGTTCTTTGAGATTCGGTGGTTCGGGCCATCTAAGCTCCATCCATAGGGTGAATAAGTGCTCCACTCTTGATTATAGGTGCTTCCATACGAGTCATTTGGCCAATTGCCCATATAATTCACCTGTTCACAGTTATAAGAATAAGGAGTAAAATCACTGCACAATGGACAATCATTACTCAAATGTAAACCACAACAAAATTCACAAAAAACTTGAGATGAAAGGTTATGAGTGGAGAGTCGATCGGTAGCCCTGAAAAACGATTCCACTCGAGCTTCTAAAGATGCACGGGTATCCCAATTTTTAGCACTCTCTTGGTTCCTAATCCCATTTTCCAATGCGTCATACAAAGAGTTTGAATTTAGCATTGAACCTCCTAATCATTCATTATCTAAATCATAAACTTAAACTAAATAAATATGTACAAATAAAATAAAATAAATAAACAAATAAAAAATAAAAATCATAAAATAATAAGAAAGAAAGAAAAAAAATGGCTAAATTAACAAATAGCAAATTTCACTTTAGTTTTCATATAAGTCCCCGGCAACGGCGCCAAAAACTTGATGTGTGCTAATCGTGTTAGCTACAATCTAAGGCAGTGTACCTATCGATGCAGTCTAGCACTAATGGCGAGTATCAAGGTCGTATTCCTCGGGAAAGTGAAAGCCCAGAGTTACTCCTTTGTTCTTTGTTATATTAACCTAAAATTAGCAATAAATAATTTCTAAACTAACTAATAGCTACAAGCTAAGTCCTAAGGGAGATGCAAGAGTGATTGATAAACGAAATAATCAAGACAAGAAGACAAACCCAAAGGGAATCTAAACTAGTTGGCAATCAAACAGAAGATAAAGGATCGGTGAGTCTAATTATGCTACCCGTGGATGAATTCTTAACCGAATTCGGTTTCTCTCTCGAGATAACCGAATTCCTAAACCTAATAACCTAAAGTTGGAATCTCTTCCTAACGATTGATTCTTAAATTAGCATTAAGCTTTAATCCGCCTCTATTAAGCTTTGTTAATTCTTAATCCGGCTAGTTAATTATCCTTATCTCTAAGCGATTATTAACCAGTTCTTGCTATTCAAAATTCCAATTGCCAAATGGACTTCTCAATCACACAAAGCAATCTAAACACACAATTCACAACGTCTCATGAATAATGCATTATCTTATTAATACTGAAAACAAGAAGAATACAAAATTAACTCAAACAATCCAACAATATAATATCAAGCCAACATAGTAAAGAAATCCCAATAGATTTAATCAATCTAGCTAATCATGTTCATTCTCAAAGTATACAAGAATTCAATTACAACAATAAGCAAAGGTAGAGAAAACCCGATTACACCCTTGGATGAGAGTAAACAGCCCCAAATCCTTTTGCTCCAATTGAGTCGATTCTTGTTCCTCTTGCTCGATTTGAAAATCAATCAACGAACCTCGCCTAATCTTCGATCCTTCAAGGGAATCTGATTGAAACATTGATCCAAGTCTCCTTTTCTCTTAGTTTCAACTCATAAAACCCTTAGAGAAGAAAGAAAAATTAGGGTTTGGGACGTTCTAGCCCTAGCCTCCTCCCTTTTTTTCTCTCTTCGTTCTTTTAATTAAAACCCCTTGTCGCCTCCAACACGACCGTGTCCCTAGCCGTGTTAAGGACACGGGCTGGTGTTCCTGGCCGTGTTACTCTCTGTGGTCGTGCTCCATAAGATCTACTTCTTCTTTAATGTCCAACACGGCCGTGTTGGTAACACGACCTGTGTTTGTGACCGTGTTAGGAACACGGCCAGTGTTGAGACCAACACGGCCATGTTCAGCTTCCTCATGCTCGTACTTAGCTTGTTTCGGCAGCTTTGACGTCCAATTATGCTCCAATTCTTTCATTTTTCATTCTTTGACTTCTTTTAGACCTAATGCACACAAACATACGCATAGGGTGAGTGTTGGTACCAATTTACATCCAAATATCCATAAAATCGATCTTAAAAACCCCATTTAGATGTGTGTATTTTACGCACATCATATATTTATCAAAATAAGAAAATAACCCCGTAAAACATGTATATTTATAAATTTGAGAAAAAAAACCCCATAATAGTGCTAATAATCTAATATGAGAAAATGACCTCGTAAATAGGGTATATTTGCCGATATAGAAAATAAGCTCGTAGACATGTATATTTATGAATTTGAGAAAACAACCCCATAATAGCGCTAATAATTTAATATGAGAAAACGATCCCGTAATGTGGTATATTTTATCAATATAAGAAAATAAATACGTAAAACGTATATATTTATGAATTTGAGAAAACGACCCCGTAGAAGTAGGGTATATACCCCGTAAATGTGGTATATTTGTCAATATAAGAAAATAACCTTGTAAACGTGTATATTTATGAATTTTAGAAAACAACACCATAATAGTGCAAATAATTTAATATGAGAAAATGACCCTGTAAAAATGATATATTGATCAAAATAAGAAAATAACTCCGTAAAATGTGTATATTTATGAATTTGAGAAAACGACCCCGTAAAAGTGGTATATTTATCCATATAGGAAAATAACCTCGTAAAACGTGTATATTTATAAATTTGAGAAAACGACCTCAGAATAGTACTGATAAAATAATATGAGAAAAGGACCACATAAAAGTGGTATATTTATCAAAATAAGAAATAACTCCGTAAAACATGTATATTTATGAATTTGAGAAAATGACCTCGTAAATAGGGTATATTTGTCGATATAAGAAAATAACCTCGTAGATAAGTATATTTATGAATTTGAGAAAATAACCCATAATAGTGCTAATAATTTAATATAAGAAAATGACCCCCGTAAAGTGGTATATTTATGAATTTGAAAAAACGACCCTGTAGAAGTGGTATCCTTATCAATATAAGAAAATAACCACGTAAAACGTGTATATTTATGAATTTAAGAAAACAGCCCCATAATAGTGCTAATAATTTGATATGAAGAAACGACCCCGTAAAACGTGTATATTTATGAATTTGAGAAAACGACCTCATAATAGTGCTAATAATTTAATATGAGAAAACGACCCCGTAAAAGTGGTATATTTATCAATATAAGAAAATAACTACGTAAAAAGTGTATATTTATAAATTTGAGAAAACAACTACGTAGATGGGGTATGTTTGTCTATATAAGAAAACAACCTCATAAAACGAGTATATTTATAAATTTGAGAAAACAACCCCACAATAGTGCTAATAATTTAATATGAGAAAACGACCCTGTAAAAGTGGTATATAATTCAATATAAGAAAAAGATTACGTAAAACGTATATATTTATAAATTTGAGAAAAGAACCCCATAATCGTGCTAATAAGTTAATATGAGAAAACGACCTCGTAAAACTGGTATATTTATCAATATAAGATATAAAGCCCATAAAACGTGTATATTTACGAATTTGAGAAAACGACCTCGTAGATGGGGTATATTTGTCGATATAAGAAAATAACCTCGTAAAACATGTATATTTATGAATTTGAGAAAACAACCCCATATAGTGCTAATAATTTAATATGAGAAAACAACCCCGTAATAGTGGTGTATTTATAAATATAAAAAAATAATCCCGTAAAACATGTATATTTATGAATTTGAGAAAACGACCTCGTAAATGGGATATATTTGTTGATATAAAAAAATAATCTCGTAAAACGTGTATATTTATGAATTTAAGAAAACAACTCCATAATAGTGCTAATAATATAATATGAAATAACGACCTCGTGAAAGTGGTTTATTTTTCAAAATAAGAAAATAATTCCGCAAAACGTGTATATTTATGAATATGAGAAAATGACTCCGTAGAAGTGGTATATTTATCAATATAAGAAAATAACCCCGTAAAACGTGTATACTTATGAATCTGAGAAATAGCCCCATAATAGTGCTAATAATTTTATATGGGAAAACGACCCCGTAAAAGTGGTATATTTATCAATATAAGAAAATAACCCCGTAAAAGGTGTATATTTATGAATTTGAGAAAGCGACCACGTAGAAGTGGTATATTTATCAATATAAGAAAATAACCCTGTAAAACGTGTATCTTTATGAATTTGAGCAAACGACCCCGTAGAAGTGGTATATTTATCAATATAAGAGAATAACCCCGTAAAATAAATATATTTATGAATTTGAGAAAAAGACCCCGCAAATGGGGTATATTTGCCGATATTAGAAAATAAGCTCGTAAACGTGTATATTTATGAATTTGAGAAAACAAACCCATAATAGTGCTAATAATTTAATATGAGAAAATGACCAAGTAAAAGTGGTTTATTTATCAAAATAAGATAATAACTCCGTAAAACGTGTATATTTATGAATATGAGAAAACGACCCTGTAGAAGTATATTTATCAATATAAGAAAACAATCCCGTAAAACATGTATATTTATGAATTTGAGAAAACAGCCCCATAATAGTGCTAATAATTTTATATGGGAAAACGACCACGTAAAAGTGGTATATTTATCAATATAAGAAAATAACCCCATAAAACTTGTATATTTATGAATTTGAGAAAACGACCTCGTAAATTGTTTAGATTTGTCGATATAAGAAAATAACCTCGTAAAATGTGTATATTTATGAATTTGTGAAAACAATCCTAGGATAGTGCTAATAATTTCATATGAGTAAACGACCCCGTAAAAAGTGCTATATAGATCAAAATAAGAAAATAATCCCGTAAAACGTGTATATTTATGAATTTAAGAAAACGACCTTGTAGAAGTAGTATATTTATCAATATAAGAAAATAACCCCGTAAAACGTGTATATTTACGAATTTGAGAAAACGATCCCGCAAATTGGGTATATTTGTCGATATAAGAAAATAAGCTCGTAAATGTGTATATTTATGAATTTGAGAAAACAACCCCATAATAGTGCTAATAATTTAATATGAGAAAATGACCACGTAAAAGTGGTTTATTTATCAAAATAGGATAATAACTCCGTAAAACGTGTATATTTATGAATATGAGAAGACGACCCCGTAGAAGTGGTATATTTATGAATTTGAGAAAACAACCCTATAATAGTACTAATATTTTATTTGGGAAATCTACCCCATAAAAGTGGTATATTTATCAATTTAAGAAAATTACTCCGTAAAATGTGTATATTTATAAATTTGAGAAAACAACCTCGTAAATTGGGTAGATTTGTCGATATAAGAAAATAACCTCGTAAAATGTGTATATTTATGAATTTGAGAAAACAATCCCAAGATAGTGCTAATAATTTAATATGAGTAAATGACCCCGTAAAAGTGGTATATTTATCAAAATAAGAAAATAATCCCGTAAAATGTGTATATTTATGAATTTGAGAAAACGACCCCGTAGAAGTGGTATATTTATCAATATAAGAAAATAACCCCGTAAAACGTGTATATTTATGAATTTGAGAATACAACCCCGCAAATGGGGTATATTTATTAATATAAGAAAATAAACTCGTAAACGTGTATATTTATGAATTTGAGAAAACAACCCCACAATAGTGCTAATAATTCAATATAAGAAAATAACTCTGTAAAACGTGTATATTTATAAATTTGAGAAAGCAGCCCCATAATAGTGCTAATAATTTTATATGGGCAAACGACCTCGTGAAAGTGGTATATTTATCAATACAAGAAAATAACCCCGTAAAACATGTATATTTATGAATTTGAGAAGACGACCTCGTAAATTGGGTAGATTTGTCGATATAAGAAAATAACCTCGTAAAATGTGTATATTTATGAATTTGAGAAAACAATCCCAAGATAGTGCTAATAATTTAATATGAGTCGTAAAGGCGGTATATTTGTCGAAATAACAAAATAATCCCGTAAAATGTGTATATTTATGAATTTGAGAAAACGACCCCGTAGAATTTGTATATTTATTAATATAAGAAAATAACTCCGTAAAATGTGTATATTTATAAATTTTAGAAAACAAGCTCGTAAATTGGACATATTTCTTGATATAAAAAATAACCTCGTAAAACGTGTATATTTATGAATTTGAGAAAACAACTCCATAATAGTGCTAATAATTTAATATGAAATAACGACCTCGTAAAATGTGTATATTTATGAATATGAGAAAACGACTCCGTAGAAGTGGAATATTTCTCAATATAAGAAAATAACCCCGTAAAAGGTGTATATTTATGAATTTGAGAAAAGAGCCCCACAATAGTGCTAATAATTTTATATGGGAAAACAACCCCGTAAAAGTGGTATATTTATTAATATAAGAAAATAACTCCGTAAAATGTGTATATTTATAAATTTGAGAGAACGACCTTGTAAATAGGGTAGATTTGTCGATATAAGAATATAACCCTCGTAAAGTGTGTATATTTATGAATTTGAGAAAACAATCCAGAATAGTGCTAATAATTTAATATGAGTAAATGACCCCGTAAAAGTGATATATTTATCAAAATAAGAAAATAATCCCGTAAAACGTGTATATTTATGAATTTGAGAAAACAACCCCATAGAAATGGTATATTTATTAATATAAGAAAATAACACGATAAAACGTGTATATTTGTGAATTTGAGAAAACGACCCGTAGAAGTGGTATATTTATCAATATAAGAAAATAACCTCGTAAAACGTGTATATTTATGAATTTGAAAAAACATTGCGTAAACGTGGTATATTTATCAAAATAAGATAATAACCGTAAAACGTGTATATTTATGAATTTGAGAAAACGACCATAGAAGTGGTATATTTATCAATATAAGAAAATAACCCCGTAAAACATGTATATTTATGAATTTGAGAAAACGATCCCGTAAAAGTGGTATATTTATCAATATAAGAAAATAACTTTGTACAACATGTCTATTTATGAATTTGAGAAAATAACCTCGTAAAACGTGTATATTTATGGATTTGAGAAAACAACCCATAATAGTGCCAATAATTTAATATGAGAAAACGACCCCGTAAAAGTTGTATATTTATCAATGTAAGAAAATAACCCCGTAAAGTGGTATATTTATCAAAATAAGAAAATAACTCCGTAAAACATGTAAATTAATTGAATTTGACAAAACAACCCCATTATAGTGCTAATAATTTAATATGAGAAAAGGACCACGTAAAAGTGGTATATTGATCAATATAAGAAAATTAGCCCGTAAAACATGTATATTTATGAATTTTAGAATCACGACCTCGTAAATAGGGTAGATTTGTCGATATAAGAAAATAATCTCGTAAAACGTGTATATTTATGAATTTGAGAAAACAAGCCCAAAATAGTGCTAATAGTTTAAAATTAGAAAACGTCGCTGTAAAAATGGTTTATTTATCAATATAAAAAAATTACCCCATAAAACATGTATATTTGTTTATTGGACAAAACAACCCCTGTAAAAGTAGTGTAATTGCGAGTCCGAGAAAAGCAGTCTAAGTAGAAGGGGTAAATATTTTAATATGAGAAAACAACCCCGTAAAAGGGGTATATTTATAAATATTTGAAAACAACCCCGTATCGTGGATATTTATCAATCGGAGAATATAAACCCGCAATTTTGGTATATTTGTGAGTATGGGAAAACATCCCCTTAAATGGGTTAATTTTAGAGAATGAGAAAATAACCCCGTAAAAGGGGTATATTTGTCGATATAGGAAATAACCTCGTAAAACATATATATTTATGAATTTGAGAAAACAACCCAATAATAGTGCTAATAATTTAATATGAGAAAACGATCCCGTAAAAGTGGTATATTTATCAAAATAAGAAAATAACTCAACAAAACGTGTATAATTATGAATTTGAGAAAACGACCCCGTAGATATGAATTTAAGAAAATGACCTCATAAATAGGGTATATTTGTCGATATAAGAAAGTAACCTCGTAGACCTTTATATTTATGAATTTTAGAAAAAAGCTCCATAATAGTGCTAATAATTTAATATGAAAAAATGACCCCGTAAAAGTGGTATATTTATCAAAATAAGAAAATAACTCCCGAAAACGTGTATATTTAAGAATTTGAGAAAACGACCCTATAGAAGTGGTATATTTATGAATTTGAGAAAACGACCTCGTAAATTGTTTAGATTTGTCGATATAAGAAAATAACCTCGTAAAATGTGTATATTTATGAATTTGTGAAAACAATCCTAGGATAGTGCTAATAATTTCATATGAGTAAACGACCCCGTAAAAAGTGGTATATAGATCAAAATAAGAAAATAATCCCGTAAAACGTGTATATTTATGAATTTAAGAAAACGACCTTGTAGAAGTAGTATATTTATCAATATAAGAAAATAACCCCGTAAAGCGTGTATATTTACTGAATTTGAGAAAAGCGATCCATAAATTGGGTATATTTGTCGATATAAGAAAATAAGCTCGTAAATGTGTATATTTATGAATTTGAGAAAACAACCCCATAATAGTGCTAATAATTTAATATGAGAAAATGACCACGTAAAAGTGGTTTATTTATCAAAATAGGATAATAACTCCGTAAAACGTGTATATTTATGAATATGAGAAGACGACCCCGTAGAAGTGGTATATTTATGAATTTGAGAAAACAACCCTATAATAGTACTAATATTTTATTTGGGAAATCTACCCCATAAAAGTGGTATATTTATCAATTTAAGAAAATTACTCCGTAAAATGTGTATATTTATAAATTTGAGAAAACAACCTCGTAAATTGGGTAGATTTGTCGATATAAGAAAATAACCTCGTAAAATGTGTATATTTATGAATTTGAGAAAACAATCCCAAGATAGTGCTAATAATTTAATATGAGTAAATGACCCCGTAAAAGTGGTATATTTATCAAAATAAGAAAATAATCCCGTAAAATGTGTATATTTATGAATTTGAGAAAACGACCCCGTAGAAGTGGTATATTTATCAATATAAGAAAATAACCCCGTAAAACGTGTATATTTATGAATTTGAGAATACAACCCCGCAAATGGGGTATATTTATTAATATAAGAAAATAAACTCAAATAGCGTGTATATTTATGAATTTGAGAAAACAACCCCACAATAGTGCTAATAATTCAATATAAGAAAATAACTCTGTAAAACGTGTATATTTATAAATTTGAGAAAGCAGCCCCATAATAGTGCTAATAATTTTATATGGGCAAACGACCTCGTGAAAGTGGTATATTTATCAATACAAGAAAATAACCCCGTAAAACATGTATATTTATGAATTTGAGAAGACGACCTCGTAAATTGGGTAGATTTGTCGATATAAGAAAATAACCTCGTAAAATGTGTATATTTATGAATTTGAGAAAACAATCCCAAGATAGTGCTAATAATTTAATATGAGTCGTAAAGGCGGTATATTTGTCGGAAATAACAAAATAATCCCGTAAAATGTGTATATTTATGAATTTGAGAAAACGACCCCGTAGAATTTGTATATTTATTAATATAAGAAAATAACTCCGTAAAATGTGTATATTTATAAATTTTAGAAAACAAGCTCGTAGAATTGGACATATTTCTTGATATAAAAAATAACCTCGTAAAACGTGTATATTTATGAATTTGAGAAAACAACTCCATAATAGTGCTAATAATTTAATATGAAATAACGACCTCGTAAAATGTGTATATTTATGAATATGAGAAAACGACTCCGTAGAAGTGGAATATTTCTCAATATAAGAAAATAACCCCGTAAAAGGTGTATATTTATGAATTTGAGAAAAGAGCCCCACAATAGTGCTAATAATTTTATATGGGAAAACAACCCCGTAAAAGTGGTATATTTATTAATATAAGAAAATAACTCCGTAAAATGTGTATATTTATAAATTTGAGAGAACGACCTTGTAAATAGGGTAGATTTGTCGATATAAGAATATAACCTCGTAAAGTGTGTATATTTATGAATTTGAGAAAACAATCCGAGAATAGTGCTAATAATTTAATATGAGTAAATGACCCCGTAAAAGTGATATATTTATCAAAATAAGAAAATAATCCCGTAAAACGTGTATATTTATGAATTTGAGAAAACAACCCCATAGAAATGGTATATTTATTAATATAAGAAAATAACACGATAAAACGTGTATATTTGTGAATTTGAGAAAACGACCCCGTAGAAGTGGTATATTTATCAATATAAGAAAATAACCTCGTAAAACGTGTATATTTATGAATTTGAAAAAACGACTGCGTAAACGTGGTATATTTATCAAAATAAGATAATAACCGTGTAAAACGTGTATATTTATGAATTTGAGAAAACGACCATAGAAGTGGTATATTTATCAATATAAGAAAATAACCCCGTAAAACATGTATATTTATGAATTTGAGAAAACGATCCCGTAAAAGTGGTATATTTATCAATATAAGAAAATAACTTTGTACAACATGTCTATTTATGAATTTGAGAAAATAACCTCGTAAAACGTGTATATTTATGGATTTGAGAAAACAACCCATAATAGTGCCAATAATTTAATATGAGAAAACGACCCCGTAAAAGTTGTATATTTATCAATGTAAGAAAATAACCCCGTAAAGTGGTATATTTATCAAAATAAGAAAATAACTCCGTAAAACATGTAAATTAATTGAATTTGACAAAACAACCCCATTATAGTGCTAATAATTTAATATGAGAAAAGGACCACGTAAAAGTGGTATATTGATCAATATAAGAAAATTAGCCCGTAAAACATGTATATTTATGAATTTTAGAATACGACCTCGTAAATAGGGTAGATTTGTCGATATAAGAAAATAATCTCGTAAAACGTGTATATTTATGAATTTGAGAAAACAAGCCCAAAATAGTGCTAATAGTTTAAAATTAGAAAACGTCGCTGTAAAAATGGTTTATTTATCAATATAAAAAAATTACCCCATAAAACATGTATATTTGTTTATTGGACAAAACAACCCTGTAAAAGTAGTGTAATTGCGAGTCTGAGAAAACAGTCTCGTAGAAGGGGTAAATATTTTAATATGAGAAAACAACCCCGTAAAAGGGGTATATTTATAAATATTTGAAAACAACCCCGTAATACGTGGATATTTATCAATCGGAGAATATAAACCTGCAATTTTGGTATATTTGTGAGTATGGGAAAACATCCCCTTAAATGGGTTAATTTTAGAGAATGAGAAAATAACCCCGTAAAAGGGGTATATTTGTCGATATAGGGAAATAACCTCGTAAAACATATATATTTATGAATTTGAGAAAACAACCCAATAATAGTGCTAATAATTTAATATGAGAAAACGATCCCGTAAAAGTGGTATATTTATCAAAATAAGAAAATAACTCAACAAAACGTGTATAATTATGAATTTGAGAAAACGACCCCGTAGATATGAATTTAAGAAAATGACCTCATAAATAGGGTATATTTGTCGATATAAGAAAGTAACCTCGTAGACCTTTATATTTATGAATTTTAGAAAAAAGCTCCATAATAGTGCTAATAATTTAATATGAAAAAATGACCCCGTAAAAGTGGTATATTTATCAAAATAAGAAAATAACTCCCGAAAACGTGTATATTTAAGAATTTGAGAAAACGACCCTATAGAAGTGGTATATTTATGAATTTGAGAAAACGACCTCGTAAATTGTTTAGATTTGTCGATATAAGAAAATAACCTCGTAAAATGTGTATATTTATGAATTTGTGAAAACAATCCTAGGATAGTGCTAATAATTTCATATGAGTAAACGACCCCGTAAAAAGTGGTATATAGATCAAAATAAGAAAATAATCCCGTAAAACGTGTATATTTATGAATTTAAGAAAACGACCTTGTAGAAGTAGTATATTTATCAATATAAGAAAATAACCCCGTAAAACGTGTATATTTACGAATTTGAGAAAACGATCCCGCAAATTGGGTATATTTGTCGATATAAGAAAATAAGCTCGTAAATGTGTATATTTATGAATTTGAGAAAACAACCCCATAATAGTGCTAATAATTTAATATGAGAAAATGACCACGTAAAAGTGGTTTATTTATCAAAATAGGATAATAACTCCGTAAAACGTGTATATTTATGAATATGAGAAGACGACCCCGTAGAAGTGGTATATTTATGAATTTGAGAAAACAACCCTATAATAGTACTAATATTTTATTTGGGAAATCTACCCCATAAAAGTGGTATATTTATCAATTTAAGAAAATTACTCCGTAAAATGTGTATATTTATAAATTTGAGAAAACAACATCATAAATAGGGTAGATTTGTCGATATAAGAAAATAACCTCATAAAACGTGTATATTTATGAATTTCAGAAAACAAGCCTAGAATAGTGCTAATAATTTAAAATGAGTAGACGACCTCGTAAAAGTGGTATATTTATCAAAATAAGAAAATAACCCCGTAAAACGTGTATATTTATGAATTTGAGAAAACGACCCGTAGAAGTGGTATATTTATCAATATAAGAAAATAACCCCAAACAAAAACGTGTATATTTATGAATTTGAGAATACAACCCCGCAAATGGGGTATATTTATTAATATAAGAAAATAAACTCGTAGCGTGTATATTTATGAATTTGAGAAAACAACCCCACAATAGTGCTAATAATTCAATATAAGAAAATAACTCTGTAAAACGTGTATATTTATAAATTTGAGAAAGCGACCCCATAATAGTGCTAATAATTTTATATGGGCAAACGACCTCGTGAAAGTGGTATATTTATCAATACAAGAAAATAACCCCGTAAAACGTGTATATTTATAAATTTGAGAAAATAACCTCGTAAATAGGGTAGATTTGTCGATATAAGAAAATAACCTCGTAAAACGTGTATAATTATGAATTTCAGAAAACAATCCCAAGATAGTGCTAATAATTTAATATGAGTCGTAAAGGCGGTATATTTGTCGGAAATAACAAAATAATCCCGTAAAATGTGTATATTTATGAATTTGAGAAAACGACCCCGTAGAATTTGTATATTTATTAATATAAGAAAATAACTCCGTAAAATGTGTATATTTATAAATTTTAGAAAACAAGCTCGTAAATTGGACATATTTCTTGATATAAAAAATAACCTCGTAAAGCGTGTATATTTATGAATTTGAGAAAACAACTCCATAATAGTGCTAATAATTTAATATGAAATAACGACCTCGTAAAATGTGTATATTTATGAATATGAGAAAACGACTCAGAAGTGGAATATTTCTCAATATAAGAAAATAACCCCGTAAAAGGTGTATATTTATGAATTTGAGAAAAGAGCCCCACAATAGTGCTAATAATTTTATATGGGAAAACAACCCCGTAAAAGTGGTATATTTATTAATATAAGAAAATAACTCCGTAAAATGTGTATATTTATAAATTTGAGAGAACGACCTTGTAAATAGGGTAGATTTGTCGATATAAGAATATAACCTCGTAAAGTGTGTATATTTATGAATTTGAGAAAACAATCCAGAATAGTGCTAATAATTTAATATGAGTAAATGACCCCGTAAAAGTGATATATTTATCAAAATAAGAAAATAATCCCGTAAAACGTGTATATTTATGAATTTGAGAAAACAACCCCATAGAAATGGTATATTTATTAATATAAGAAAATAACACGATAAAACGTGTATATTTGTGAATTTGAGAAAACGACCCGTAGAAGTGGTATATTTATCAATATAAGAAAATAACCTCGTAAAACGTGTATATTTATGAATTTGAAAAAACGACTGCGTAAACGTGGTATATTTATCAAAATAAGATAATAACCGTGTAAAACGTGTATATTTATGAATTTGAGAAAACGACCATAGAAGTGGTATATTTATCAATATAAGAAAATAACCCCGTAAAACATGTATATTTATGAATTTGAGAAAACGATCCCGTAAAAGTGGTATATTTATCAATATAAGAAAATAACTTTGTACAACATGTCTATTTATGAATTTGAGAAAATAACCTCGTAAAACGTGTATATTTATGGATTTGAGAAAACAACCCATAATAGTGCCAATAATTTAATATGAGAAAACGACCCCGTAAAAGTTGTATATTTATCAATGTAAGAAAATAACCCCGTAAAGTGGTATATTTATCAAAATAAGAAAATAACTCCGTAAAACATGTAAATTAATTGAATTTGACAAAACAACCCCATTATAGTGCTAATAATTTAATATGAGAAAAGGACCACGTAAAAGTGGTATATTGATCAATATAAGAAAATTAGCCCGTAAAACATGTATATTTATGAATTTTAGAATACGACCTCGTAAATAGGGTAGATTTGTCGATATAAGAAAATAATCTCGTAAAACGTGTATATTTATGAATTTGAGAAAACAAGCCCAAAATAGTGCTAATAGTTTAAAATTAGAAAACGTCGAGCTGTAAAAATGGTTTATTTATCAATATAAAAAAATTACCCCATAAAACATGTATATTTGTTTATTGGACAAAACAACCCTGTAAAAGTAGTGTAATTGCGAGTCTGAGAAAACAGTCTCGTAGAAGGGGTAAATATTTTAATATGAGAAAACAACCCCGTAAAAGGGGTATATTTATAAATATTTGAAAACAACCCCGTAATACGTGGATATTTATCAATCGGAGAATATAAACCTGCAATTTTGGTATATTTGTGAGTATGGGAAAACATCCCCTTAAATGGGTTAATTTTAGAGAATGAGAAAATAACCCCGTAAAAGGGGTATATTTGTCGATATAGGGAAATAACCTCGTAAAACATATATATTTATGAATTTGAGAAAACAACCCAATAATAGTGCTAATAATTTAATATGAGAAAACGATCCCGTAAAAGTGGTATATTTATCAAAATAAGAAAATAACTCAACAAAACGTGTATAATTATGAATTTGAGAAAACGACCCCGTAGATATGAATTTAAGAAAATGACCTCATAAATAGGGTATATTTGTCGATATAAGAAAGTAACCTCGTAGACCTTTATATTTATGAATTTTAGAAAAAAGCTCCATAATAGTGCTAATAATTTAATATGAAAAAATGACCCCGTAAAAGTGGTATATTTATCAAAATAAGAAAATAACTCCCGAAAACGTGTATATTTAAGAATTTGAGAAAACGACCCTATAGAAGTGGTATATTTATGAATTTGAGAAAACGACCTCGTAAATTGTTTAGATTTGTCGATATAAGAAAATAACCTCGTAAAATGTGTATATTTATGAATTTGTGAAAACAATCCTAGGATAGTGCTAATAATTTCATATGAGTAAACGACCCCGTAAAAAGTGGTATATAGATCAAAATAAGAAAATAATCCCGTAAAACGTGTATATTTATGAATTTAAGAAAACGACCTTGTAGAAGTAGTATATTTATCAATATAAGAAAATAACCCCGTAAAACGTGTATATTTACGAATTTGAGAAAACGATCCCGCAAATTGGGTATATTTGTCGATATAAGAAAATAAGCTCGTAAATGTGTATATTTATGAATTTGAGAAAACAACCCCATAATAGTGCTAATAATTTAATATGAGAAAATGACCACGTAAAAGTGGTTTATTTATCAAAATAGGATAATAACTCAGTAAAGCGTGTATATTTATGAATATGAGAAGACGACCCCGTAGAAGTGGTATATTTATGAATTTGAGAAAACAACCCTATAATAGTACTAATATTTTATTTGGGAAATCTACCCCGTAAAAGTGCTATACTTATTAATATAAGAAAATAATCCCGTAAAATGTGTATATTTACGAATTTGAGAAAACTGCCTCGTAAATATTGTAGATTTGTCGATATAAGAAAATAACCTCGTAAAACGTGTATATTTATGAATTTGAGAAAACTATCCCAGAATAGTGCTAATAATTTAATATGAGTGAACGACCATATAAAAGTGGTATATTTATCAAAATAAGAAAATAACCCCGTAAAATGTGTATATTTATGAATTTGAGAAAACGACCCGTAGAAGTGGTATATTTTTCAATATAAGAAAATAACCCCGTAAAATGTATATATTTATGACTTTGACAAAACAACCACATAAATGGGGTATATTTGTCGATATAAGAAAATAACCTCGTAAATATTTATATTTATGAATTTGAGAAAACAACCCCATAATAGTGCTAATAATTTAATATGAGAAAATAACTCATAAAACGTGTATATTTATAAATTTGAGAAAGCAGCCCCATAATAGTGCTAATAATTTTATATGGGCAAACGACCTCGTGAAAGTGGTATATTTATCAATACAAGAAAATAACCCCGTAAAACATGTATATTTATGAATTTGAGAAGACGACCTCGTAAATTGGGTAGATTTGTCGATATAAGAAAATAACCTCGTAAAATGTGTATATTTATGAATTTGAGAAAACAATCCCAAGATAGTGCTAATAATTTAATATGAGTCGTAAAGGCGGTATATTTGTCGAAATAACAAAATAATCCCATAAAATGTGTATATTTATGAATTTGAGAAAACGACCCCGTAGAATTTGTATATTTATTAATATAAGAAAATAACTCCGTAAAATGTGTATATTTATAAATTTTAGAAAACAAGCTCGTAAATTGGATATATTTCTTGATATAAAAAATAACCTCGTAAAACGTGTATATTTATGAATTTGAGAAAACAACTCCATAATAGTGCTAATAATTTAATATGAAATAACGACCTCGTAAAATGTGTATATTTATGAATATGAGAAAACGACTCCGTAGAAGTGGAATATTTCTCAATATAAGAAAATAACCCCGTAAAAGGTGTATATTTATGAATTTGAGAAAAGAGCCCCACAATAGTGCTAATAATTTTATATGGGAAAACAACCCCGTAAAAGTGGTATATTTATTAATATAAGAAAATAACTCCGTAAAATGTGTATATTTATAAATTTGAGAGAACGACCTTGTAAATAGGGTAGATTTGTCGATATAAGAATATAACCTCGTAAAGTGTGTATATTTATGAATTTGAGAAAACAATCCAGGAATAGTGCTAATAATTTAATATGAGTAAATGACCCCGTAAAAGTGATATATTTATCAAAATAAGAAAATAATCCCGTAAAACGTGTATATTTATGAATTTGAGAAAACAACCCCATAGAAATGGTATATTTATTAATATAAGAAAATAACACGATAAAACGTGTATATTTATGAATTTGAGAAAACGACCGAGTAGAAGTGGTATATTTATCAATATAAGAAAATAACCTCGTAAAACGTGTATATTTATGAATTTGAAAAAACGGTAGCGTGGTATATTTATCAAAATAAGATAATAGCAAGTGTAAAACGTGTATATTTATGAATTTGAGAAAACGACCATAGAAGTGGTATATTTATCAATATAAGAAAATAACCCCGTAAAACATGTATATTTATGAATTTGAGAAAACGATCCCGTAAAAGTGGTATATTTATCAATATAAGAAAATAACTTTGTACAACATGTCTATTTATGAATTTGAGAAAATAACCTCGTAAAGCGTGTATATTTATGGATTTGAGAAAACAACCCATAATAGTGCCAATAATTTAATATGAGAAAACGACCCGTAAAAGTTGTATATTTATCAATGTAAGAAAATAACCCCGTAAAGTGGTATATTTATCAAAATAAGAAAATAACTCCGTAAAACATGTAAATTAATTGAATTTGACAAAACAACCCCATTATAGTGCTAATAATTTAATATGAGAAAAGGACCACGTAAAAGTGGTATATTGATCAATATAAGAAAATTAGCCCGTAAAACATGTATATTTATGAATTTTAGAATCGACCTCGTAAATAGGGTAGATTTGTCGATATAAGAAAATAATCTCGTAAAGCGTGTATATTTATGAATTTGAGAAAACAAGCCCAAAATAGTGCTAATAGTTTAAAATTAGAAAACGTCGCTGTAAAAATGGTTTATTTATCAATATAAAAAAATTACCCCATAAAACATGTATATTTGTTTATTGGACAAAACAACCCTGTAAAAGTAGTGTAATTCTGGTCACGAGAAAACAGGTCTAAGTAGAAGGGGTAAATATTTTAATATGAGAAAACAACCCGTAAAGGGGTATATTTATAAATATTTGAAAACAACCCCGTGTCGTGGATATTTATCAATCGGAGAATATAAACCTGCAATTTTGGTATATTTGTGAGTATGGGAAAACATCCCCTTAAATGGGTTAATTTTAGAGAATGAGAAAATAACCCCGTAAAAGGGGTATATTTGTCGATATAGGGAAATAACCTCGTAAAACATATATATTTATGAATTTGAGAAAACAACCCAATAATAGTGCTAATAATTTAATATGAGAAAACGATCCGTAAAAGTGGTATATTTATCAAAATAAGAAAATAACTCAAACAAAACGTGTATAATTATGAATTTGAGAAAACGACCCGTAGATATGAATTTAAGAAAATGACCTCATAAATAGGGTATATTTGTCGATATAAGAAAGTAACCTCGTAGACCTTTATATTTATGAATTTTAGAAAAAAGCTCCATAATAGTGCTAATAATTTAATATGAAAAAATGACCCCGTAAAAGTGGTATATTTATCAAAATAAGAAAATAACTCCGAAAGCGTGTATATTTAAGGAATTTGAGAAAACGACCCTATAGAAGTGGTATATTTATGAATTTGAGAAAACGACCCTCGTAAATTGTTTAGATTTGTCGATATAAGAAAATAACCTCGTAAAATGTGTATATTTATGAATTTGTGAAAACAATCCTAGGATAGTGCTAATAATTTCATATGAGTAAACGACCCGTAAAAAGTGGTATATAGATCAAAATAAGAAAATAATCCCGTAAAACGTGTATATTTATGAATTTAAGAAAACGACCTTGTAGAAGTAGTATATTTATCAATATAAGAAAATAACCCCGTAAAGCGTGTATATTTCTGAATTTGAGAAAACGATCCATAAATTGGGTATATTTGTCGATATAAGAAAATAAGCTCGTAAATGTGTATATTTATGAATTTGAGAAAACAACCCCATAATAGTGCTAATAATTTAATATGAGAAAATGACCACGTAAAAGTGGTTTATTTATCAAAATAGGATAATAACTCAAGTAAAGCGTGTATATTTATGAATATGAGAAGGCGACCCGTAGAAGTGGTATATTTATGAATTTGAGAAAACAACCCTATAATAGTACTAATATTTTATTTGGGAAATCTACCCCATAAAAGTGGTATATTTATCAATTTAAGAAAATTACTCAAGTAAAATGTGTATATTTATAAATTTGAGAAAACAACCTCGTAAATTGGGTAGATTTGTCGATATAAGAAAATAACCTCGTAAAATGTGTATATTTATGAATTTGAGAAAACAATCCCAAGATAGTGCTAATAATTTAATATGAGTAAATGACCCCGTAAAAGTGGTATATTTATCAAAATAAGAAAATAATCCCGTAAAATGTGTATATTTATGAATTTGAGAAAACGACCCGTAGAAGTGGTATATTTATCAATATAAGAAAATAACCCCGTAAAGCGTGTATATTTATGAATTTGAGAATACAACCCATGAATGGGGTATATTTATTAATATAAGAAAATAAACTCAAATAGCGTGTATATTTATGAATTTGAGAAAACAACCCACAATAGTGCTAATAATTCAATATAAGAAAATAACTCACGTAAAGCGTGTATATTTATAAATTTGAGGAAAGCGACCCCATAATAGTGCTAATAATTTTATATGGGCAAACGACCTCGTGAAAGTGGTATATTTATCAATACAAGAAAATAACCCCGTAAAACATGTATATTTATGAATTTGAGAAGACGACCTCGTAAATTGGGTAGATTTGTCGATATAAGAAAATAACCTCGTAAAATGTGTATATTTATGAATTTGAGAAAACAATCCCAAGATAGTGCTAATAATTTAATATGAGTCGTAAAGGCGGTATATTTATCGAAATAACAAAATAATCCCGTAAAATGTGTATATTTATGAATTTGAGAAAAGCGACCTAGTAGAATTTGTATATTTATTAATATAAGAAAATAACTCCGTAAAATGTGTATATTTATAAATTTTAGAAAACAAGCTCGTAAATTGGATATATTTCTTGATATAAAAAATAACCTCGTAAAGCGTGTATATTTATGAATTTGAGAAAACAACTCCATAATAGTGCTAATAATTTAATATGAAATAACGACCTCGTAAAATGTGTATATTTATGAATATGAGAAAACGACTCAGTAGAAGTGGAATATTTCTCAATATAAGAAAATAACCCGTAAAAGGTGTATATTTATGAATTTGAGAAAGAGCCCCACAATAGTGCTAATAATTTTATATGGGAAAACAACCCCGTAAAAGTGGTATATTTATTAATATAAGAAAATAACTCCGTAAAATGTGTATATTTATAAATTTGAGAGAGCGACCTTGTAAATGGGGAGGTAGATTTGTCGATATAAGAATATAACCTCGTAAAGTGTGTATATTTATGAATTTGAGAAAACAATCAGGAATAGTGCTAATAATTTAATATGAGTAAATGACCCGTAAAGTGATATATTTATCAAAATAAGAAAATAATCCCGTAAAACGTGTATATTTATGAATTTGAGAAAACAACCCCATAGAAATGGTATATTTATTAATATAAGAAAATAACCACGATAAAACGTGTATATTTGTGAATTTGAGAAAACGACCCGTAGAAGTGGTATATTTATCAATATAAGAAAATAACCTCGTAAAGCGTGTATATTTATGAATTTGAAAAAAGCATTGCGTAAACGTGGTATATTTATCAAAATAAGATAATAACCGTGTAAAAGCGTGTATATTTATGAATTTGAGAAAACGACCATAGAAGTGGTATATTTATCAATATAAGAAAATAACCCCGTAAAACATGTATATTTATGAATTTGAGAAAACGATCCCGTAAAAGTGGTATATTTATCAATATAAGAAAATAACTTTGTACAACATGTCTATTTATGAATTTGAGAAAATAACCTCGTAAAGCGTGTATATTTATGGATTTGAGAAAACAACCCATAATAGTGCCAATAATTTAATATGAGAAAACGACCCGTAAAAGTTGTATATTTATCAATGTAAGAAAATAACCCCGTAAAGTGGTATATTTATCAAAATAAGAAAATAACTCCGTAAAACATGTAAATTAATTGAATTTGACAAAACAACCCCATTATAGTGCTAATAATTTAATATGAGAAAGGACCACGTAAAAGTGGTATATTGATCAATATAAGAAAATTAGCCCGTAAAACATGTATATTTATGAATTTTAGAATCGACCTCGTAAATAGGGTAGATTTGTCGATATAAGAAAATAATCTCGTAAAGCGTGTATATTTATGAATTTGAGAAAACAAGCCCAAAATAGTGCTAATAGTTTAAAATTAGAAAGCGTCATTTGTAAAAATGGTTTATTTATCAATATAAAAAATTACCCCATAAAACATGTATATTTGTTTATTGGACAAAACAACCCTGTAAAAGTAGTGTAATTGCGAGTCCGAGAAAAGCAGGTCTACGTAGAAGGGAATAAATATTTTAATATGAGAAAACAACCCCGTAAAGGGGTATATTTATAAATATTTGAAAACAACCCCGTATCACGTGGATATTTATCAATCGGAGAATATAAACCTGCAATTTTGGTATATTTGTGAGTATGGGAAAACATCCCACTTAAATGGGTTAATTTTAGAGAATGAGAAAATAACCCCGTAAAAGGGGTATATTTGTCGATATAGGGAAATAACCTCGTAAAACATATATATTTATGAATTTGAGAAAACAACCCAATAATAGTGCTAATAATTTAATATGAGAAAGCGATCCGTAAAAGTGGTATATTTATCAAAATAAGAAAATAACTCAACAAAGCGTGTATAATTATGAATTTGAGAAAACGACCAGTAGATATGAATTTAAGAAAATGACCTCATAAATAGGGTATATTTGTCGATATAAGAAAGTAACCTCGTGAACCTTTATATTTATGAATTTTAGAAAAAGCTCCATAATAGTGCTAATAATTTAATATGAAAAAATGACCCCGTAAAAGTGGTATATTTATCAAAATAAGAAAATAACTCCGAAAGCGTGTATATTTAAGAATTTGAGAAAACGACCCTATAGAAGTGGTATATTTATGAATTTGAGAAAACGACCTCGTAAATTGTTTAGATTTGTCGATATAAGAAAATAACCTCGTAAAATGTGTATATTTATGAATTTGTGAAAACAATCCTAGGATAGTGCTAATAATTTCATATGAGTAAACGACCCGTAAAAAGTGGTATATAGATCAAAATAAGAAAATAATCCCGTAAAGCGTGTATATTTATGAATTTAAGAAAACGACCTTGTAGAAGTAGTATATTTATCAATATAAGAAAATAACCCCGTAAAGCGTGTATATTTCTGAATTTGAGGAAAACGATCCATAAATTGGGTATATTTGTCGATATAAGAAAATAAGCTCGTAAATGTGTATATTTATGAATTTGAGAAAACAACCCCATAATAGTGCTAATAATTTAATATGAGGAAAATGACCACGTAAAAGTGGTTTATTTATCAAAATAGGATAATAACTCAAGTAAAGCGTGTATATTTATGAATATGAGAAGGCGACCCCGTAGAAGTGGTATATTTATGAATTTGAAAACAACCCTATAATAGTACTAATATTTTATTTGGGAAATCTACCCCATAAAAGTGGTATATTTATCAATTTAAGAAAATTACTCCGTAAAATGTGTATATTTATAAATTTGAGAAAACAACCTACGTAAATTGGGTAGATTTGTCGATATAAGAAAATAACCTCGTAAAATGTGTATATTTATGAATTTGAGAAAACAATCCCAAGATAGTGCTAATAATTTAATATGAGTAAATGACCCCGTAAAAGTGGTATATTTATCAAAATAAGAAAATAATCCCGTAAAATGTGTATATTTATGAATTTGAGAAAACGACCGAAGTAAGTGGTATATTTATCAATATAAGAAAATAACCCCGTAAAGCGTGTATATTTATGAATTTGAGAATACAACCCATGAATGGGGTATATTTATTAATATAAGAAAATAAACTCGTAAGCGTGTATATTTATGAATTTGAGAAAACAACCCCACAATAGTGCTAATAATTCAATATAAGAAAATAACTCTGTAAAGCGTGTATATTTATAAATTTGAGGAAAGCGACCCCATAATAGTGCTAATAATTTTATATGGGCAAGCGACCTACGTGAAAGTGGTATATTTATCAATACAAGAAAATAACCCCGTAAAACATGTATATTTATGAATTTGAGAAGACGACCTCGTAAATTGGGTAGATTTGTCGATATAAGAAAATAACCTCGTAAAATGTGTATATTTATGAATTTGAGAAACAATCCCAAGATAGTGCTAATAATTTAATATGAGTCGTAAAGGCGGTATATTTATCGAAATAACAAAATAATCCCGTAAAATGTGTATATTTATGAATTTGAGAAAAGCGACCTAGTAGAATTTGTATATTTATTAATATAAGAAAATAACTCCGTAAAATGTGTATATTTATAAATTTTAGAAAACAAGCTCGTAAATTGGATATATTTCTTGATATAAAAATAACCTAAATAAAGCGTGTATATTTATGAATTTGAGAAAACAACTCCATAATAGTGCTAATAATTTAATATGAAATAACGACCTGTAAAAAATGTGTATATTTATGAGGATATGAGAAAACGACTCAGAGTAGAAGTGGAATATTTCTCAATATAAGAAAATAACCCGTAAAAGGTGTATATTTATGAATTTGAGAAAAGAGCCCCCACAATAGTGCTAATAATTTTATATGGGAAAACAACCCCGTAAAAGTGGTATATTTATTAATATAAGAAAATAACTCCGTAAAATGTGTATATTTATAAATTTGAGAGAACGACCTTGTAAATAGGGTAGATTTATCGATATAAGAATATAACCTCGTAAAGTGTGTATATTTATGGTTTGGAGAAAACAATCAAGGAATGATGCTAATAATTTAATATGAGTAAATGACCCGTAAAAGTGATATATTTATCAAAATAAGAAAATAATCCCGTAAAGCGTGTATATTTATGAATTTGAGAAAACAACCCCATAGAAATGGTATATTTATTAATATAAGAAAATAACCGATAAAGCGTGTATATTTGTGAATTTGAGAAAGCGACCAAGTAGAAGTGGTATATTTATCAATATAAGAAAATAACCTCGTAAAGCGTGTATATTTATGAATTTTAAAAAACATTGCGTAAGCGTGGTATATTTATCAAAATAAGATAATAACCGTGTAAAGCGTGTATATTTATGAATTTGAGAAAACGACCATAGAAGTGGTATATTTATCAATATAAGAAAATAACCCCGTAAAACATGTATATTTATGAATTTGAGAAAGCGATCCCGTAAAAGTGGTATATTTATCAATATAAGAAAATAACTTTGTACAACATGTCTATTTATGAATTTGAGAAAATAACCTCGTAAAGCGTGTATATTTATGGATTTGAGAAAACAACCCATAATAGTGCCAATAATTTAATATGAGAAAACGACCCGTAAAAGTTGTATATTTATCAATGTAAGAAAATAACCCCGGTAAAGTGGTATATTTATCAAAATAAGAAAATAACTCCGTAAAACATGTAAATTAATTGAATTTGACAAAACAACCCCATTATAGTGCTAATAATTTAATATGAGAAAAGGACCACGTAAAAGTGGTATATTGATCAATATAAGAAAATTAGCCCGTAAAACATGTATATTTATGAATTTTAGAATCGACCTCGTAAATAGGGTAGATTTGTCGATATAAGAAAATAATCTCGTAAAGCGTGTATATTTATAGATTTGAGAAAACAAGCCCAAAATAGTGCTAATAGTTTAAAATTAGAAAGCGTCATTTGTAAAAATGGTTTATTTATCAATATAAAAAAATTACCCCATAAAACATGTATATTTGTTTATTGGACAAAACAACCACTGTAAAGTGGTGTAATTGCGAGTCCGAGGAAAACGGTCTAAGTAGAAGGGTAAATATTTTAATATGAGAAAACAACCCCGTAAAAGGGGTATATTTATAAATATTTGAAACAACCCCGTGTCGTGGATATTTATCAATCGGAGAATATAAACACCAATTTTGGTATATTTGTGAGTATGGGAAAACATCCCTTAAATGGGTTAATTTTAGAGAATGAGAAAATAACCGTAAAGGGGTATATTTGTCGATATGGAAATAACCCCGTAAAACATATATATTTATGAATTTGAAAACAACCCAATAATAGTGCTAATAATTTAATATGAGAAAACGATCCCGTAAAAGTGGTATATTTATCAAAATAAGAAAATAACTCAACAAAGCGTGTATAATTATGAATTTGGAAAGGACCATTTAGAGATATAATTAAAAAATGACCTCATAAATAGGTATATTTGTCGATATAAGAAAGTAACCTCGTGGAAACTTTATATTTATGAATTTTAGAAAAAGCTCCATAATAGTGCTAATAATTTAATATGAAAAATGACCCCGTAAAAGTGGTATATTTATCAAAATAAGAAAATAACTCCCGAAAACGTGTATATTTAAGAATTTGAGAAAACGACCCTATAGAAGTGGTATTTTTATCAATATAAGAAAACAACCCCGTAAAATGTGTATATTTATGAATTTGAGAAAACGACCCCGTAAAAGTGGTATATTTATCAAAATAAGAAAATAACTCCCTAAAATGTGTATATTTAAGAATTTGAGAAAACGACCCTGTAGAAGTAGTATATTTATCAATATAAGAAAACAACCTCTGTAAAATGTGTATATTTATGAATTTGAGAAAACGACCTCGTAAAAGTGGTATATTTATCAATATAAGAAAATAACCCCGTAAAACGTGTTTATTTCTGAATTTGAGAAAACAACCCTGCAAATGGGGTTTACTTCTCGATATAAGAAAATAACCTCGTAAATGTGTATATTTGTGAATTTGACAAAATAACCCCATAATAGTGCGAATAATTTAATATGAGAAAACGATCCAGTAAAAGTGGTATATTTATCAAAATAAGAAAAGAACTCCATAAAACGTGTATATTTATGAATTTGAGAAAACGACCCCGTAGATATGAATTTAAGAAAATGACCTCGTAAATAGGGTATATTTGTCAATATGAGAAAACAACCCAACAATAGTGCTAATAATTTAATATGAGAAAACGGCCCCGTAAAAGTGGTACATATATGAATATAAGAAAATAACCCCGTAAAAACGTGTATATTTATAAATTTGAGAAACCAACCCCATAATAGTGCTAATAATTTAATATGAGAAAACGACCTCGTAAAAGTGGTATGTTTATCAATATAAAAAATAACCCCGTAAAATGTGTATATTTATAAATTTGAGAAAACGACCTCGTAATAGTGCTAATAAAATAATATGAGAAAATAACCTCATAAAAGTTGTATATTTATAAATATAAGAAAATACCCCTGTAAAACGTAAATATTTATGAATTTGAGAAAACAATCCTGCAAATGGGGTATATTTATCGATATAAGAAAATAACCTCGTAAATGTGCATATTTATGAAATTGAGAAAACAACCCCATAATAGGGCTAATAATTTAATATGAGAAAACGACCCCCGTAAAAGTGGTATATTTATCAAAATAAGAAAATAACTCCATAAAATGTGTATATTTATGAATTTGAGAAAGCGACCTCGTAGAAGTGGTATATTTATCAATATAAGAGAAAAACCCTGTAAATCGTGTATATTTATGAATTTGAGAAAACAGCAACATAATAATGCTAATAATTTAATATGAGAAAACAACCCCGTAAAACTGGTATATTTATCAATATAAGAAAATAACTCCGTAAAACCTGTATATTTATGAATTTGAGAAAACGACCCCATAGAAATGGTATATTTATCAATATAAGATAATAAGCCCGTAAAATGTTTATATTTATGAATTTGAAAAAACAACCCCATAATAGTGCTAATAATTTAATATGAGAAAAAGACCCCGTAAAAGTGGTATATTTATCAATATAAGAAAATAACTCCGTAAAACGTGTATATTTATGAATGTCAGAAAATGACCTCGTAAATAGGGTAGATTAGTCGATATAATAAAATAACTTCATAAAACGTGTAGATTTATGAACTTTAAAAAATGATCTCGTGGAAGTGGTATATTTATCAATATAAGAAAATAATTCCGTAAAACGTGTATATTTATGTATTTGACAAAACTCCCCCATAAGAGTACTAATAATTTAATATGAGAAAACGACCCCGTAAAAGTGGTATATTTATCAATATAAGAAAATAACCCCGTAAAACGTGTATATTTATGAATTTGAGAAAACGACTGTGTAGAAGTGGTGTATTTATCAATATAAGAAAAAAAACCCGTAAAACGTGTATATTTATGAATTTGAAAAAACAACCTCGTAAATAGGGCATATTGGATGATATAAGAAAATAACCTCGTAAACCTGTATATTTATGAATTTGAAAAGACAACCCCATAGTAGTGCTAATAATTTAATATGAGAAAACGACCCTGTAAAAGTAGTATATTTATCAAAATAAGAAATTAACTTCGTAAAATGTGTATATTTATGAATTTGAGAAAAAGACCTCGGAATAGTGCTAATAAAATAATATGAGAAAACGACCCCGTAAAATTGATATATTTATCAAAATAAGAAAATAACCCCGTAAAACGTGTATATTTATGAATTTGAGAAAACAACCCCGTAAATATGGCATATTGGACGATATAAGAAAATAACCTCGTAAACTTGTATATTTATGAATTTGAAAAAACAACCCCATAATAGTGCTAATAATTTAATATGAGAAAATGACCCCGTAAAAGTAGTATATTTATCAAAATAAGAAATTAACTTCGTAAAATGTGTATATTTAAGAATTAGAGAAAATGACCCCGTAGAAGTGGTATATTTATCAATATAAAAAAATAACCCCATAAAATGTGTATATTTATGAATTTGACAAAACATTCACAGAATAGTGTTAATAATTTAATATGAGTAAACGACCCCGTAAAAGTGGTATATTTATCAAAACAAGAAAATAACACCGTAAAACGTGTATATTTATGAATTTGAGAGATCGACCTCGTAAATAGGGTAGATTTGATGATATAAGAAAATAACCTCATAAATTGTGTATATTTATGAATTTGAGAAAACAATATGAGAATAGTGCTAATAATTTAATATGACTATAAGTTGTATATTTATCAAAATATGAAAATAATCCCGTAAAACGTGTATATTTATGAATTTGAGATAATGACCCCGTAAAAGTGGTATATTTATCAATATAAGAAAATAACCCCGTAAAACCTGTATATTTATGAATTTGAGAGAATGACCCCGTAGAAGTGGTATGCTTATCAATATAAGAAAATAACCCCGTGAGACGTATGTATTTATGAATTTGAGAAAACAACCCCGCAAATGGGGTATATTTATCGATATAAGAAAATAACCTCGTAAATGTGTATATTTATGAATTTGAGAAAGCAACCCTATAATAGTTCTAATAATTTAATATGGGAAAACGACCCCGGGGAAGTAGTATATTTATCAAAATCAGAAAATAATCCTGTAAGAAATGTGTATATTTATGTATTTGAGGAAACGAACCCATAGAAGTGGTATATTTATTAATATAAGAAAATAACCCCGTAAAACATGTATATTTATGAATTTGAGAAAACGACAGTGTAGAAGTGGTGTACTTATCAATATAAGAAAATAACCCCGTAAAAACATGTATATTTATGAATTTGAGAAAACGACCTCGTAAATAGGGTAGATTTGTCGATATATGAAAATAACCTCGTAAAGCGGGTATATTTATGAATTTAAAAAAAAATCCAAGAATTGTGCTAATAATTTAATATGAGTAAACGACCCCGTAAACGTGGTATATTTATCAAAATAAGAAAATAACCCCGTAAAACGAGTATATTTATGAATTTGAGAAAACGATCCCGTAAAAGTGGTATATTTATCAAAATAAGAAAATAACTCCATAAAATGTGTATATTTATGAATTTGAGAAAACAACATCGTAAATAAGGTAGATTTGTCGATATAAGAAAATTACCTCATAAAACATGCATATTTATAAATTTTAGAAAACGATCCTGTGGAAGTGGTATATTTATTAATATAAGAAAATTTCTCGTAAAACGTGTATATTTATGAATTTGAGAAAACGACCTCGTAAATAGGATAGATTTGTCGATATAAGAAAATAACCTCGCAAAACGTGTATATTTATGAATTTGAGAAAACAAATCCAAAATAGTGGTAATAGTTTAATATTAGAAAACGACCCTGTAAAGTGGTTTATTTATCAATATAAGAAAATTACCCCGTAAAACATGTATATTTGTTTATCTGAGAGAACAACCCTGTAAAAGTAGTCTAATTAAGTGGTATAGGACCAGGCCTCGTAGAGGGTAAATCTTTTAATATGAGAGAAAATAACCAGAAGTGAGGAGCTATGTTATAAATATTAAAATAACTACACAAAATGTCATTATGGATATTTATCAATCGGAGAATATAACCCTGCAGTTTTGGTATATTTGTGAGTATGGGAAAACAACCCCTTAAATTGGTTAATTTTAGAATATGAGAAAATAACCCTATAAAAGGGGTATATTTGTCGATATAAGAAAATAACCCCGTAAAGCGTGTAAATTAATTGAATTTAAATAGAAACAACCCGTAGTAAGTGCTAAAAATTTAATATGAGAAAACGATCCGGTAAGTGGTATATTTATCAATATAAGAAAATAATCCCGTAAAGCGTATATATTTATGAAATTGAAAACAATCCCTGAAGATGGGGTAATATTTGTAATTAAAAACAACCTAAATGAAATGTATATATTTATGAATTTAAGAAAACACCCCATAATAGTGCTAATAATTTGTCTGAGAAAACGATCCTGTAAAGTGGTTTATTTATCAAATAAAATAACTCGAAGTAAAAGTATATATTTATGAATTTGAAAAAAGCAACCCCGTATAGAGTGGTATATTTATCAATATAAGAAAATAACCGGGAAAGCGTGTCTATTTATGAATTTGAGAAAACATTACGTAATAGTGCTATTAATTTAATATGGGAAAACTACCCAGTAAATGTGGTATATTTATCAATATAAGAAAATAACCCCGTAAAACGTGTATATTTATGAATTTGAGAAAACGACCTCATAAATAGGGTAGATTTGTCGATATAAGAAAATAACCTTGTAAAGCGTGTATATTTATGAATTTGAGAAAACAATCTCGGAATAGTGCTAATAATTTAATATGAGTAAAGCGACCTAAAAGTATGTTTGTGAGCAAAGAAAACTGCCGTAAAATATGTATATTTATGAATTTGAGGAGAACGACCGAAGTAAAAGTGCTATACTTATTAATATAAGAAAATAATCAAAAAGTAAAATATTGTATATTTACAATTTGAAAGCGCCTCGTAAATATTGTAGATTTGTCGATGAAAATAACCTCGCGTGTATATTTATGAGTTTGAGAAAA